>NC_052139.2:13198780-13498850 GCF_016086655.4 Lepeophtheirus salmonis
CCGAAACACTTATAGACTTCCTTGCAATCATTATATAATTTGCAAGGACTCATCCAATTGTTCCAAATTCATATATTTATTTTCAGTTTTTCTAATTCTAATTTTACTATGGAAGAATAGAATCTCAAGACCATTCTATTGTTGTATATATACAGATACATGGCCTTTTCCATCATTAAGTATTTCAAAATTAAAGATTGTGAACCTTTTTGATTTCTGAGAAATCAATAACTCATGTTGTATGAATTTCCTAGTTATTTTCTTATAATATTAGCCATATATTTCTCATCACTACGCATTATGAATTTATAATGCTTATAATCATTTTCACCCTAAAATAGCTCTACAAAGAAGATAGTGTCGTTTTTAATCATTTTATGATATTCAGTGAACAAACTAAAATAGAAAATCAGAGATCAAGACCTCAATTTATTAGAAACTTTTGAAGATGTAAAAAACAACATCATTTTTAATAATTATTGAGTATCATTTTGCTCATGTTGGATTTAAATATTTTTATATATCTAGCAAAAATCTCATAAATGAGGCCTATAGTAGCATACACTCTGGTAAAAAAAGATCAAATTATCATAGTACAAAATCCAGAAAAATTACAAAATTATGTCATTAATGATGGTGATAAGTAATTAAGTTAACGGGGGTAGTTACATTGGGTGTAGCATTATAATTAGCAATTGTGCGTATCCTTCATGACAATAGTATGTTGTTACACAAGCATAAATAAGGGGGGGGGGGAAATATTTTTTGATGCCCTTAATAAGGAGTAATATCGCCTAGCTTTTGCACTAAATCTTTACGATGGATTTAACTCTAACATTTTTTTTATTAGTATATTTATTGTCTAATTTTATGATTTTGACATTTACTTTATTATTAATAATTATTTAGATCTCATCGGTAGAGATATATCTATCCTGTGCACAATTGTATATAGCAACTTATTCATCTCTTTTGTAGGAACGGACACGAGTTTTTCCGTCAACATCCCTCAGAACTGGATCAAATGTCAAATGGTCCATTACGAAGAGTTCATCTCTTGAGTTGAAGTAACTGTACAGACTATTGGCTTCTTGGAATAAGTCATCTTACCTAATAAATATTGTTCAAAGCTGTAATATTTGGTGAAGAGTTCGTGAGGTCTCATGAAGTAGGTAATTCTAGACGGCACTTTGAACATTCTTGTCATGGAATTTCATTATTTTTTAATGTTAATTCAAATGAATATTTCCTTGGTTATTTTATATATTTTTTTCAAAAATAATTTACAATCAATTTTATGGTATTTTAAAGATTTTGCAGTCTTTCAAATTTTGAACTTAATTTGTTTTAAATCATCTACTTTCCTGTTGAAAATTATGGTTAATTAATCACTCATTGCTGCCAACTGAAGCTATATACAATTAATATAGTAGATATTTTCTTATCAAGTTTAATCAAATTCTATTGAATATTAAGGGGGAATTTTATTTTTCTAAAAGTATACATTTTATAAAATCCATAATTGATGAGTGAAGTAATACAACTAATTAATACAATTATTTTTCCATCAAATGAAGATATATTTAATTATTTACTAAAGTTACAATGGCACCATTTACTTTAAGGATTAATAGTGAGGAGAAAAGACTCTGTGATTGCTCTCCAAAAAGTGACGATTTTTCCGTAAATATCTTAAGAAAACATACCAACATGAAGGCTCTTTTCTAAAAAAGTGTCTGGACAATCAAGTGAAAATCTTCTTCAAGATTAAAGACAAAAAGTTTTTCCTACTACGCAGTCTCGAGAACCAGGAGAAGTTGAAGGTTATCCGAATTGATGCTATTATGAGGAGATTGACGCAAACAATTACTTTTTGAGATTGTTTTTATTGCCCATATGAATTTTAACAGTATATCTGTTAATAATTCCGTTACAAACTTTAAGCACAAAGTATGTCTTATTAAGTGCTCTATTCGAGGAACAACTACTGCATTCCCTTTGTTTATTCTATCCAACAGGTTCATGTATGAACAGTCTTAATACGAAATGATTCCAAGGTTTTTATCTAGTTGCCATGAATTGCCGTCGGAGAGCCATTCTTTAATATCATTAGGCCGAGGAGAATCGTAGATACTGCGTCTTTCAGAGAAGTAAAGGATTTTAACAATGAAGATTCGATCAAGGTAGGAACTTCAGTCTTATTTTCATTCATGGCCAGACTTTTAAATATAACTTCCATGTATCTTTCATTTTATATTACATTACATGTCTTTGGAATTTTTGAAATTTTAGTAATGAAGATTTTTATTTTTGATGTAATAAAATTAAGCCATTTTCAGAACATTTATATCACTGTAGTTTGTTTTTTTTTAGTTTTTTTTTTTAGTGTACAAATGCTAAAAATTGTAGCTAATTTGGTTTGAACACTTATTTCTATAATAAAGTATTCATTTTTTTATTTATTGAAAATGAATTGATCTTTTTAAGCTTTTTTATTGACAATTTTGCAGGAAAAGGTTAAATATGGTATTTCCCTATTTTTATTGCACTTATTTTCAACATAAACTATATATTTTTATTAATCTTTTTCAGCCCTTTGTGTAGGAAAATACAGCTGATTGAAATTGAAATTTGGGGTTTTCCACAGTAACATAGATAAAAATGTACTCAAAATTGTACCCTTAATAATTTAAACTTCAGTTTATAATTATGAACGTTTATTTTGCAATTTTATTATTTATTAAAATGCACTTTTGAACTTAATTCTCAAAAAAGACGTTGAAATGAGTTAATTTGATATTTAATATGGAAGTACAAATCCACTTAATCGTAGTTATAAGAAATAACCATAATCTCAGGTTCCTTTATTTTGCTAGAATTGAGTTATTGCAGTGCTGAAAACATACGGGGCTAAGAAGCACCCAGGCCCCAAATATTCATTTGGAAGTGGAGAAGAAAATATTCGACTCAGCAAAGAAGGCCTCTGGACTGCAAGAGGAGAGTATACTAAAAGTAAATACTAATTATGAAAAGGTGGAACACCTCATATATGTAAAAAGTACAAAGTTCCTTTGCATCCAGAATGCATGGAACGTTATCATACTGCTCCATTATCATTTAATCATCATTTATTATATAATAAAAAGGAAATGTTTCTAGTTGAAATTCGCTGTTATGTAATAAATTCAATGTTTCTTATCTTTTTACCGAGTGGGAACATATGTGCCATTAGTTCAGAGTAAGACTAATACAATAGACCTTGTTAATGCCTACTATTAATACTAAATAAACTAATAAAGAATAAACTAAAAAAAACTAATAACTTCTTTATTAGTTTATTTAGTATTTGATTTAACAAGATTTAACTTGTATTTCTTTTTGTCCACAACAATATATACTTGCAATAGAGTCCCTATTTTACTCGAAATTATCTCACAATAATAGATTCCAGACTAGAAAAAGAAAGAAAGTTAAGACTCAATACTGGATGCCATTATTAAATTCTGTTATTTGAAATGGACTCATTTACAATACATAAGCATTTTGGATAAGTGTTTGGATTAGTATTAGTCCATGGATGGAGATACACATATAGATTAGTATTTTGTACATACTTATATGTGTAATGGCCCATGGGTACATACTAAATCATATATATAGAGAGAAATTTGATCTCCCTACACATTAGTCTTCTTAAATATCAATTCTAATATCATTGATTTCAGTTTACAATTATATTTTGTATAGTTTTTAGCACAATCCATTAATACTTGTATGATTTATGATAACATTTACCTATCCTCATCAATCAAAGTTCGATTTCACTATCGTAATATCCTTGACATGCCCCTCCGTCAACCGGGACCTTTTAGGTATATTTATGTCTGACATCACAATGAAAATATTTATAACGTTCGATTGCGTAATAATAATTTTATTTTTGTTGAACCATACATTTACAAGAAAAAGTATACATATATATATAATAGTGTAAGAGAGAGATGGCCTCAATAATAATAAGTTGAACTTTGAGATCTTAATTTTGAGTCTGTCAATATGTGTGTGTTTGAGTTTGTATTCCTCTTAAGAATTATATCTACGCAGTATCAATTTTCCCAATAATGAGGAATTTTGTGTTTCCCCCTCCAAAGAACGAGAGAGCTATATAAATATAGACATATATTCTGGTGTACAAATCATATTAAGTATTTAGAACGTCTTGAGACGTTTTTGAATGCAGATATGAGGATTTTTCTTGAGGGTATTGCTCTATTATTTATCGTGTTCTTAGTAGAAGAAATCTCTGCGAATTGCAAGGCTCATCATGCAGAATGGATTAAGGGAAAGCCTATAAGAATCTCAATTCCTCATCGCTCTGAACCTGGAAAAGTACTTGTAGACTGGACACAGTCTATGAAAAATGGACGATGCTCCGATAGGTTTGAAGTTTTTGTTTGGGAAACTCATCGTGGAGAGGGCTTTACTAAAAATTACACCACTCCAGGAGGAACTTACTCACGAATCGTTGAACTTGATCCTTGTGTTGAGTATCAATTCAAGATTGGTTTCTTTGAAAATAATCTATTTGGTAAAGAAAAGAAAAATTCTAGTGTTGCTAAGTTCAAAACCGAGGCAATCCCAACTTTGGGCTCAACTGATAAAAGCCAATTTCAAGTACAAGTCTATTTTGACAAAATCACACAAAAATTAGATTACAACAAGGCCTCTATTCGTTTCCCCAAAACCCTTCTCAAACACACATCATGTCTTAAATATATTGAGGCTGATGGAATTGAAAACGTAGCTACTCTCACCTCATCCAGGGGTTATAACAGCCATTTTAATAAAATTGGAGATATTACCCCTCTCAGTCGTTCCACATCCTATAGCAATATTGCTAGTGGAAGTTCTTCCCGATCTCTCGACAAATCCGGACGTTATGGTAGCTCTTCTTCAATTGGAAGCTCTGGATCCTATGGAGGCTATAATTCATTCGGAACATCTGGCTCTTTCGGAGGTTCAGGATTTTATAGTGGCTCACATGGGGGCTCAGGTTCATATGGTCATGCATCATCTGGAAGTAACAAGCCATCAAGTGGTAATTTTTTGGGCAGTTTCACCGGAACAGCTGGAAATACAGTCAATGTACCATTGGATCCTTACCACTATAATGATGGTCATATTGAGCATGATCATAGCTTTGGTAACCATGGAAGGGCTGACTTCAGTAAAGTTAGCCAAAAAAGATTTAAAAGAGGATTATTTGGGAATAATAGGGTAAGTACAACTCCTACGCCAGGCCGTTATGACCTTCGATCAAGAACCAACAAACCTTCTCCATCACAACACACTACTTATAAACCCATATCTGGTGTGACAGTCAATGCTAAAATCCTTCCTCCATTTGTGGAGGATATCATTGAAATTGTTGTGCCCATTAAGCCATGTTCCTCTTATACCTTTTCAGTTAAATTTGTGAGTCCACAAGGAGCTACATTGGGAATAGTGAAGGATCTCAAATATCTTCAATTATCTGAAATGCACAACTATCATCCGCCTACTCTCACTGAAATCTTTAAAGTTGGAACTCCCGTTTCTGCTAACGCTCCATTCGTTTCCCTTGAACCCTATAGTGGAATTCCTGTTAAATGCGTACTCCCTATTCTTAAGGCTGTTGATCGTCATATGGGTCATTTGGAAGACGAACTTCACTTTCATTTGAAGAAAGAATTTGAATCAATCGGTTATGGAAACAAAATGAAATCCAAGATTTTGGGTCAGAAGGAACATAGTTTGGAATCTGCTGGATGTGAGTGCTCAACTCCTCTTCTTCATTTCAATACCACAGATCCTAAGCAACTATCGAAGCATAAAACTGATGGTCTCTTTGGAACATTTGTGTATGAGGGTATGCAAAATGGAAGACCTTACTATAGACGTCCCCCAACTGGTATGGATGTTACTCCTACAACAAAAGCTGGAAAGAACAAAAGAAATAGGAGATTTGTTGGTAAAATAGGAACTGATTCAAGCAATAGTAGATCATTTGGTGGTGGATTCACCCGTGGTGGTAGTACTTCATCCTCTCATTCAGCCCATTCTTTATCTTCTTCAGCAGACCAACATCTAGTCATTCCTAACACTCCCATCATCAAAGATCCACCCCCACCTGGAATGGTGTACTATGTATTCTGGAATACCAAAGAAAAATCATGGTGGGTCGGAACCACACTCCAAGCTGATAAGCCCCTCTACAAGACAAATAAAAAAAACCCAGCAAAATGTCCTGGTGATACAAAGACCGTTAAGAAGTGGACAGTACCACACACTTTCAGCTGGAAGGTTGATCCCCATATGGTGATGTCATGCAAGAAACAAGTCTTATAATCATATCAATCATTCATTATGTAATACTTATTTTTTCTGTTTAAAAATAAAAAAATAAAAATTGTGCATAACATCCAGCTTTATTTACTTAAATTAATATAAATTTCTATATATATGTGTTAGACTGCATAAATATATATAAATCACTTATTTAATTTTCTCATTAAAACATTTACCATATATATTATATTTTGTTTAATGTGTGCTTCTTGAACAGGGTTAAAAAGGAAGGATGATTAAGATTCATATTATATTTTAAATAATGTGTTTTTGAAAAATATTTTCGATGGTTTAATCTTGGACGAGGCAAATAATATTACATGATTGAATTCTTCCACTTTAGCAATTCAGTACAAATCCACTTGGGAATAATTATGTATAAGATATTATTTAGTGTAATGCACAGAAGATGATTGTACCAAAAGAGTAGCCAGGTATCAATCTCCGGGTATATCGCTAAGACAACAGATAGATCTTAAATCATTTTGCACAGTCAGCAATAACATATCTCGCAGCAACCAGGACTTTTACTACCCTCTTGTTGATTCTGTTGAGCTTGATTGAAGTTTTGAGGTCAATATCCGGGTTGTTGTTGTGGAGGGTAATAACCTTCACCTTCTTGAGGTGGATATCTGGGCTGTTGTTATGGTGGATAGTATCCTCCGTCTTGTTGCTGTGGATAGGCCTGTTGTGGAGGAGGTGTGTATCCACCTCCTTGCTTCGGTGGAAACACAGGGTATCCTTGTGTAGGATAGCCTGGTTGTTGTGGTGGATATTGCCCATCGCCCATGGGTAAGAACACATCAATACAACAAATTCCTTCATTTCCCAGTACTGAATTTTTGGGATGTTTTCAAAGAATAAATAAATAAATAAAATGTTAGTCTAGAGGCAAAACTATTTGAGCACTTTACAATTCATCAGGAGTGGAAATGATAGGGTTTATATGTTATGTTGTGCATACAAAATTATAATATATATAATTTGTGCATAATTAGAGACACGAGTCTAAGTATGTAAATTGATACATGACGGGTGTGCTTAAATGCTGCAGGTAATGAATTGATTTTTTTCATAGATAGAGGATAGGGAGAAAATATAATACCTATTTATAAAAATACAATCACTTAATATTGGATCTGTCAATTCGTAACGTAATATTATTCCATTATACAGCTAGGTAGTAAAATATTATAAAAATCACACGAGAAACTTTTTCAATCTATAAAAAAATGTATGATAGAGATTATTCTTGATCTATAGCAGAGTTTCTTACTTTTTTAAATACGCAATATGATGATGTATTAATGAGGTCAAAAATAAGTCAAGTGTTTGGATAGATAAATATCGAAAAATTAATAATAAAATGAGCTAATTTTTCAGTTAGATCATTCAATGCATTTTATTCCAAATTATTAATATTATGTAATAGCTAATTAATTACAATATATCTAAATTACCCTATATTTGAATATATTTTTTATATTATCAGTTTTTTTAACATTATTAAATGCTTATTATAAATTTTCAATAATAATTAATTGATAATTATCAATCCTATAATAATTACCTATACAAAATCAAATGAATGATTAGCTAAAAGTTTGAATTCTATAATGTAATTAGCTATGGAGCAAATTAAATCATGACTTTGCATAATTTTTCAATTTGTTAGTACATCTAAAAAAAAAGTGAATTTCCTTTCATCAACATAAAAGCGTGATTGCCACATTAATGTCTAGTAAACAGACGGTATAGATCTAACTTTATTTTTTCATTTTGCCAAATTTTTGTTAGCTGTGGGAAACCACTAGCTGTATGTAGCTAAATCAGTGTAAAGATAATTGGTACATAGAATATGAAGTAGATGCACATAGGTACTGACCATAGGCTTCTATGGATCCATTCTTCAACTCAAGTTACAGCGCCACCACCAACTCACATCCAGAAAAGCAAACACGAGCATAAATCCCAACAGAAAGAAACGCAGTCATGAGAATCTGGTTTTTTTTTTCGATGTAGATTCTTGTGAAGATGATGAAAGGGGTGGGGTGTATTTGAAATTTTTTCTTGAGTCATGGGTTGATCCTGGATGGCAAACGATGTTTTCGGTAGAGGGTGGGGGATGGACATATTTGATTCATCAAATAGGATTTTTTTCATGAATAATAAATATCATTTATGTTTTTGCGAAACGTTATATTTGACTTCTAATACCAATGTTGTAAGTTCATAAATTACAAAGAAGTACAATCAATTTGACGTTTCTCTTTATTTTACTACTCAAATCTCATTTTTTGATACCATTAATAATTGATAATATATTATTATCAAATTTGTTCCTCGTTTATGCCAAATAAAACACATTATTTTATCATCCTATAATTTCGAGCAACGAAAACTGCATTATATTCTACAATATACCTTTCATTTATTATTCCTTACTTTCTAGGGTTTAAAATTTCATTTATTTCGACATTTTACAGATTTCAAGACAAAAACGCGTCCATAAAGGACCTTTTTTTTACGTTTGATGGCTACTTTCTTGTGTAAGGGAATAAAATACAAAACAATGATAATAATATCTGACGATACCAAATTCTCAACTATTGTCATTACAGTACACCCTAATGTATATGCTTTATGACCATAAATACAGTTGTATAATTGGGAGAATTTTTTAGACAAGTATTTAAGGTCCTTTAAAATGAATAACGAACATATTCCCTTTCAAATCTACTTTTCCTGGAGTTGTACACGTAAAAAAATGGTGTGATAGTTCACAAACTCTTTCTGTGAACTTATTAAAACATGGTATTTTGTTCATTGAGCCTCTCTTGATTCCTGAAGAGTATATTATAAAGGTAAAAAACTTACCGGAGGAGAGAATTGAATATCTTATAAAAAATGTCGTTCCTTTTATTCCTTGTAATGAAAAGAAACAACTTTTTTCTAAATCTATAAAATATGAAACTAACTTTACTAACAAATAATTAATAAATATTCATTTTCCTTAACATAAGGATTTCTTGCCTACGTTTACTTCTTCTCCAACATCCGACCCTTTATCGAAAGATTCTTCATAATTTTTATCTTCACCATCTAATTATTTGGAAGAAGATACTCCATCAACATTATCGGCTAATTTATTACAAGGTATCACTCAACATTAAGTTATTTAATTTTATAAAATTGTAATCCAGCCCTTTTCTATTATCAGACTCAGTATGCTATTTTGATTGTACAACTAACTTATCAACTCATTTTGGACTACAAGGACTCTCACAGGAATATGCAACTGATGTGTTAAAATAACATACAAAAAGAAAGAAAATGTGTTTTTCATTCGACGGTTGTGATTTGCACAGTAAATATTTGAAGAAGGAGATAAAAAAATGTAGAAGTTGTAAACATTACAGGGGAAAATATCTTTAAAAAAAACATGCAAAAGATTTGGCGTCCGCTTTTTATATCGACGATTTTTTCAGCGGTTTTTTTATATCAAAATTTATTTGGGCGGTCTTTTTTAAAGGTAGGATCGTTTCAAAGAGGATTTAACCATTTATATTAGAACAGAACAATACCAATGATGAGTGATGACTAATGACGTCATTCCATAAGAAACTTCAAATAATATTTTTTCATGAGCATCTACAACTGATGATGTTAATTTTATCGTTGGTTTTATCCAATTCTTCATCTAATCTGTGTTTCAAGATTTAAGGAATTAATATTTGGGATAATACATTTATGTAAATTCGCCTCCTGGATCACTTGTCATCCAAGAACTCCAAAAAGACACTCTCCTCTAAGTCTTTGACTCCACATTCCAATCTACAATCACAACAATGTATCCATTTTACTAAAAGGAATTAAACCCCTTGAGATTCTTCGACGTAGTAGAGAAGTATATGAGTTAAAGTCAAAAAGAGGATTTTTTGTAGTTCCTCATTTTGAGTATTGATATTTCGTGACAAGTAGAATGAAATTTAACAAAAAAAAATTTTAAGTCGTCATTCCCAGTTCCCAGAATTAACGAAGTCATCATGATAAAGTCTCAAAGCTCTGATATATTTCATTTTCAAGGAGAAGCTTATTTGTCTTCTACTTGACATAAAAATATATACCTCATTTACATACTTTATTTACAAAATGGTTTTGACGAAACTGCCAATTTTTATTTAGATCCTTGACAATTTAATTTTTAAGTACAAAATATGATTAGATTAATTAATTACTGAAAATTGTTTTGATATATTGAAATGACGAATATCAGCTCTTTTTTTATTATTACTGTAGTCCTAACTAAGTTTCTTTTATTTTCGTTATATTTATATATGGAATTTGATTTGGAGAAGTACAATAATGTAAGCTATAATTTTGTATATAATAATATCTCTTCATATTCTCATGTTCGAAGATTAAAGATCTAGCTACGGCCAATTTAGTCTATTAATTAATAACTGACGTTTTCATGGCAATGTTCTTAATAAAATATGGCATTTATATAACATACTTAATTAATGTACACTATTTAAATTTATAAGTACTATTCTGTATTATGAAGTCTCACATTTTAAATATTTACAAAATAAAGTAAAGTCTTATAAAAATTAATATATTTAGAACTATTTAACTTGTTTTTTGTATCTTTGATATTAATGAAATTTTATCGGTTATGATTGAATTGTTAGATACGTGAAGGATCAAGTAGACGTCATAGACTTAATGTAGAATACAAAAAGACTGTGTTTACTATTGATAATATAATGACTTTAAAATATACAAATTAAATGTTTAATTAAAGCACTGTTGTCACAAATTAGCTATTCACATCTTTGGTTCCATTCATTATCAAGAAGAAGCGTCTTATCATTTACGTATTCCATTTTCTTGGATGTGGGGATACGATCAAATGTATTATAAATATTCAACAATTCCTAAGGGGTAATTAAAGGTAAAAAAACAAGAAAATATGCTTATTATTATCATTTAATTTTATAGAAATAACATTTACAACATCTTCTTTAATATAATTTTTAACTTTTGAGAAAAATTAATGTAATGATATAGAATTTTTTTTATGTGTTTAATATTTTTAACAATGTTTTCTACAAAATTAAAGCTAAAATAGGCATGAATCATAAGCGTTATCTTCCCACTAAATATAATATCATTCCCAATTAGAAAGAAAAATACATTATACATTTAGCAAGTTAATTGGTCTTAAAATATTATTGAACATAATTACATAATTTGGGATTCGTAGTTCTTCGATGGGTAAATGATTTTTCAAATTTCCAATTGAATTAGTTTCAATATTGTAGCAACAATTCAAATCATGTACATACAAGGTAAAAACTAGGTGTTTTATTCTAAAGGAGCACTTCAATGATAATTTAATTTGATAAATCATCAAATTTCAGCTATTCTTCTAATATTACAAGACTATAAAGGAGGTATTCTCAAGTACTGAAAAATGGTTGAACCGACATAACAGTCTCATGCTCAAGGATTTTCTTTTTTCTCATTATAACAGATTTTGGTATTGCTTAAATAGAGCCTGGGTAGTATTAGACAATTGCACATCAAAGCCAGTTGTTTATTATTTATTCAAAGGAGTGAAATTAAGTCATTGGCTTGTACAACAAAAATCTGGAAGAAATATATATTATATTTACGCAAAAAAAATAAATTGATCACACTCATAACTTATGAGTACCAAGCACCATTATCTATCCAAGAAGCTCAAAAAGTAATACACCGTTGTCCATTGAATTAAGTATATTTTTGCAAGAATGAATATGACGTAACGGCTCACTTGAACATAGAAAATGATCGAATAATTATTGACTCTGACGTAACTACTAATTAGGTATCCTGTTTGCAACTGTAAAGCTTAATACAACCACATAAAAGAAACCTCGCTTTATAGAGTTTCGATTTAAAAAACATGCTACAAAAAGTACGCCCAAATAAATTTAAATAAAAAAACTGCTGTAATGTACGACAGCCGATATGGAGGTACAAATTCCATATTTTGAAAATTCAAAATGTTTAAGTAATTCCTAGAAATAGTTTTCAAATGGCAAATTATTAAAAATTTCGTTGCATAAGAAAAAAAAATCCTATTTACATAATATGTAGATTAATTACAGTTGTATTTCGTACATAAAAATCTTTGCCTGTCATGCATTATAGCGAATTTTTTTTTTTTTTATCAAAATTGATAAACTTGAAATGATATGATTTAAAAAAGTAAGCGTTTTAAATTCAATAGTAGTTACAAATACTAGGTCATATCCCTTTGATACATGGTCAAAAGCATACAATCCTTGAAAAAACGATAATAACTAATACTGAGAATCAAAAGCTAAAAAATATGTGAAATATCTCTTGAACAACTCGTAAACAAGTTTTTGACAAAATAACAGATTTTGATAATAATTGACCGTAATTTGGGCACTCTACAGAGAGTTAATTACAATATTTATGTAATAGAAATTATAGAGCATTATACAAAGAATAGTAAACTCACATCTACTTAATTTTGAGAGAAATAATCGTATGTTTCTTTCTTGTAATTGCTTCACAAATTCTAGATGATCGTCCTTTAAAATTATACGGAACATTTTCAAATAACGTAACCTACTCAGTTGAAAATTCGCAATGCAAAGTTTCCAGGAAATTTTTTCTAATATTTACTGGACCATTTCTACTAGGGTTGCCAAATTTCTGGAATCAACACTCTAAAAAAGGTGTTACACTGGGAATGTTTAATGTTGAAAGGTGGACACAGAAATATCCTTAGTAAAAAATATATTTCTAAACAAATTAGCTCATACAACACACAAATTAAGAAAGAGAAAAAATGAAGGGCTGGAAAATGATTTAAAACTGGTTATATCGCAGAAATTTTGTGATATTCAAAATTTGTGTATAAAGAAAAATATGATATATTTATTTATTGCCGTTACCTTGAATTTATAAAAAAGTTATTCTGGTGCAGCCATGTACAATAAATGATATATAAATTTATAAATATGTAGTATTTATAAAAATAAATAGTCCCCATAAGTTGACAACTTGTGGGCCTGCAATATTAGCACTATTGCCTCCATGATATCCCGTAACTACCTATATTCTGAAGTATGTTAAAATTCTTACTCCCCTCTTACGTGAACCCCAACGTGTTTGATCAGAGGCATTGGGATGAAGTTATTATTAAAATGACTTTATTATATAATTAATCCTTTTTCTATAATTATGACTATTAAGATATATTTGGGATCGGAGGGAAAATAATCTTAAGTGTACTTCAGATTTGTCTTTTAAATGTATACGGAACATTGTAAAATCACATAACCTACTTGTATGCAAAATTTTCTAAGTAAAATTTCCGAGGAATTGTTCGGAAACTTTCCAGCCCTTTACAACACTAGTTGTATTTCCAAAAGATTTTAACTCGGTTATCGTGGTAAAATATGTTTGCCATTTAAACTTATACGGGAGATTCAAAATCCCATAAACCTACTGACGGTTTTTTCCTGGTTAACAGAGCCTTATAAGTAAAGTTACGCAATTACTATAGTAGACATTGTCTTTACTTATACAATTATGAATGTACGACTGTATATCGTTGGGTGACACCCAAATTGTCCAGAACTCAAATATTTACTTTACATAATTAAACTAATAAACATCATTCTTTCATTATGAATAATAATTTTTCCTAATTTTTATAATAAAATGGAATTGATAGTTCATTTCATCAATCTGAATTTATGTCTTTTTAAATATTAAACTTTTAGGGGAAAATTAAGCGACATATAGCTGGAAAATTGAAAATGCTCTCATTTTTAGCCATAAGAAATGTATGTTGTAATTCTGGAACTTTATTATTAAAAAGTTCGTTTTATAGCAATAATAATAATGAGTTGTTATTTATCGAATTATAATATTCAGTAGTTATATAATATTCAATTATACTATTTAATAAAGTTATTTATTTTATTATAATATTTAGTATTAATTCATTAAATCATGATATTAGAAACGTAAAACTAAAAAGTTAATCTTTAAGAATTATAATACTATATATTTCAGAGCTTTTTTAAACGGAAGTTTAAAGATATTTTGGGAAACGCAATCTCTTTTTTAGTGAATGTCTGTATTTGGACATAATTACGACACGTCACGATCTAGATTCACTATTCTACATACTCAAGGACAGTAGTTAGTATCACTAGTTTTACACAATTAAATCTATACATTCCTTCACATACATCCATATTCAAATAGTTTCATTCGTTAAGTTTGAAGGGCCCACAAATCTTTGATTTATAGCTGAGGTAGACCACGTCGTTCAGTTTGTTACTCAAACTTTTTTCCATTACTCAATGTCCATGACTAAATAATGTTATGAATATGAGTAATAAAAGAAAAAGATAATAATTTATTTTATGATAATAATAGAAGGTAAGCCAAGATGATAATATATTGTACAAAATGAGTGTGAATAGAGTTTATTTTATAGACAGTCCTTCAACTAAGTCGGAGAACCATCTTTGCTAAATGAGGTCATCAATCAATTTTTAACTATTGATGACAGCGATTTATATAAAATAATTAGATATATATTAGATTAAGAATAATAGACGTGTATTAAAGCAGTGCCCTCAAATTTTGAAATGACTTCAACTTGAGATTTTTAATCTTGCAATCCCCTGACGTCATCAATCATATGATCTGATAGAGAGTTTTCATATGATATCACAGTTTTGATGTAGTCCATTTTATGGAACTCAAGGATCATATATACCTTGGCGGGACTAAAGCTTTAAACCAAGTAGGGAAACGCGACTGTTATCCTGAGGAGATACAATGGTTCAGGGGTTTAACACTTTTTCGCAAGATTTGCTTTCATATGAAGTGACTCTCTCATTTTTCTTACTACCAACGTGGCTCGGATATAATAAAGAGAGTGACTGATGAATGATGAAGCACGCCTACCTCACTATAAAATTGCAATGGGAAGAAGAAATTATTTTATTGTTGTTCCCATTCATTAAAGTGAAGGGGCCGGAGTTTTCAATTATACATTTATGATTGATTGTTATTATAATAATAAATGTATGATTTTATTGGATTAAAATAGTCAATTATTGTCAGAGGTGAGACATTGGATCCAATACTTGACTTGGACTCCATAATTTAATATAAAATATACATTTTTACATTAATTATATAGGAAAAAATAACGACAATAAACGTGATAATCTTTGAGCTAGAATAAACACATTATTTGGTTAACGAAACTCCATATAATAAAAAATCTTCTCTTGTTTAGCTAAGTCCGTCATCCAGACTTCGAATGAGCATTTTCTAAAAAGAGGAATATATAGGGTAATGTCATAACCCCAAATAATACCTAAACAGTACTTCTAGCGAAGAAAAACAGTTTCTGTGCACGAATACATTTTTCAGCTATTGATCACGTGGGTCCTCCTTTCGCTACTTGGTTTAAAGCTTATTTAAGGATGAGACATGTATCTTTAGTTTTTGCCCTTTTATTAGAGTATTCATATTGAAGTACTCTTTATTAGTAGATGGATTAACAAGTAATGCATGCACATACAAATATTTTATTATTGAATGTCGAGTTTTTCATAAATGGAAAAAAGATTTTAACTTTTTTTGCAGCACTATTAGTAACCAAATTAAAAGCATTTTAGACGAAGCAGACAGTGTTGATGAAAAAGACATTGGCAATTTATAATATGATTCTAATACTTAAGTTATAGCTGATGAAGATATAACCAGAGACACAAATGCATAAGATGCTTCATTGACTCCAGAAGCCAACGTTTAGGAGAAAAGGAGCAGGAAAATAAACAACCTACAACAAAATACACGGTATATTTTTGTGTGAGCGAGGCAACGCAAGGACTAGTAGATATTGCTCTAAAATTTGCTAGAAGAAAATTAGCCTATTAAAAGTATGGCTGTTTCAGGAAAATACTATCCATAAAGATACCAAAGTTAGCAGCTGAAGGCAATGGAACATTCTTTCGTATACTTTCCCACCTCTATATTTTCTGTCTCTATAATACTGACAAATAAAGGATAATATAAAAAGTCAAAAATCTTTGGCTGCCCACTCAAGTCAGTTAAAACATTAAACATTAAAAAAAATTGCCACAAGCGATTATAATAAACACTTATGGTATTCTCTGGGGCCTTTATAAATGGAGGGTTGATAGCTTCAATCAGAAACATTGTGGTTCAGAATCAGGCATTTTTACTATCTTAAGTGAGTATTATAGAAGGCCTGCACTAGGATTTTTTTATTTTAGAAAGAGAGTAGCACCCAGAGTCACAATCATGCGCTCAAAATTTAAGATTGTTTTCAAGTACCCATGTCAAGGACAGAACAGGACTGAGATTTAAGAGCCCGGTAAGTAAATACCGCAGCCCTCCTTCAGTCCAATGCAAGAGACTCTTGCATTTCTAGCGATCCACGTCGTATTTATCACGGGAGTCGACTGAACCGAACGTGATACGGGACCTATTTTAACTCGGATATTAAGGACCCTAATATAAACTAATTGTAACATTAATATGAAGAGGCAAAAAATGATCCTCTCTTTAATAATTATCTGCATATTAGTTCTATATGTAGGTCAAGATCTTATTTTCTTCTTTGAACACGTGTAAGCCATTTACAAATAGTATATACTAGCAAATTTATACATATATATGTAGAATGTACACTAGGCGAGAGTCGAGACAAAGTCATCGTATTAAACAAAGTATGAAAACAATGTTGATACTGTTTTCTAAAAGTGTCTAGAATGAGTGTGTGTGTCTGTGCCGCCCCTATCATGAATGATGAGCATACTTTTAAATTTTTCAAATTATATCGTGAGTCTTAGTGTTTGTAGGATAATTAATATATATATGTGGCCTGCCAACACAAAAGTAAACTAGCATAATTTTTTTTCTCAAAATTGAATTTGAACTACATTTGTATTCTTATACAACTATTCTCAATTATTATCAACAAATTATTCTGACTTTGCTGGAAATGGCACTCAATGAGAAATTGACCAATATATGTATCTCAAATCAAATAATTTCGTGTGCTGAGTATAATAACTCATCCCATAAAATTTGAATACACACCCTATAATTGACTCAAGTATGTTTATGAAGCAATGCCGTAATCACGGTCTTGTTATTGGAGTGTCTGGTGGGTGTGACTATAGATGACTCATAATTACTAAATTAATTGACTGAATCCTGAAAAATGAGTGGGCACAGGCAGCTTATATGTATACATACATGAAGTAAAAAAATACATCGAGTTTTCACATTTTGTTCAAGATTTTTGTTTTATGTTGACGCATAACATATGATGCTCTAATTATGCAAAGTTGTCCTTCCTTGAATGAATGTCTATCTAATGAAGTGTAATCATATTTAAAGTTCCCCAAAAAAATAAAACAAAAGACCAGAAAAATCAAAAATCACCAAAGATAGGTGATAATGCTTACTTGGTCCAGTCAATATCAGATTAATATTTTGAAATCTTAAATTATCTATTAAATCTTTTTGTTTAATGTATTTTTTTCTTTACAATTTCACTTAGATCTAAATTAAATTTCCAACATGTACTATAACATCGGACGTAGTATGATTTTATCAATTTGAAAGTCCCTCAACCCTCACAAGAGGCTATAAAAAGATAATGGGACCAATTTGGAGTATTTTTTAGCTTGCCCGTTTTATGGAGTGGGCAAACTGACGAGTAAATTTCCTGTCATTATTATTTAGTTCCTGAGAAACTTTAAATCGATAAAAATAGACATCAAGTAATATGAAACAGCTTTCAAAAGACGTCTACTTTTTTCCATATCCTTCTCTTGTATAGTCTATGAATCATATTTTCCCTTGTATGATCCATGGTTATTACTCATATACCATGAGTAGAGATGGGATTTTTGTAAGAATGATTGAAGAAGGTGGAGAAAAGCATATGGTATCAATGAACTAAGACCCTTGTTGACATCAGCTGCCTATTGTATGATTTTTAAAAAACACAATGTTTTTCTGTTTTAAAGACCTTCTACATTTAAAGTAGCATTTGTGATGGAAAATATTATAGTTATATTCAAATTCATATTTTCTTTTATAATGTATTTTTGAAACAAAAATTACGAAAGATAGGCGATAATGCGTACTTCAAAGGGAGAAGTTAGCAATAGGCAACCTAATAAATAATGAACAAAAAGAAGAAAGAGCACACGCAACAGTTGTTTATCCTTTTCTAAACTTAATTTTTTTCTCTGCTCAGATCCCTTGTTTGACAATGAGTAACACTCATAGTAGATTACACAAGAGAAGGAACACAAGGACGTTTGCATGATTTTTTTTCTAGAATAGATAGTAATTTTCGCGCTATACATTTCTCGTCATATCATTGAATTCATCATTTCTATAACCTCATATACTTACTCCCTTGAATTTACTATGAATTGATAAGTTAATATATATATATATAATTTTAAAAGCTGTTTCACTCTTAAAATTGATTATACTGAACATTTTGATTTCTGTAAGAATTGCATTTTTTTGTCCCGGGATATAAAACAAGTCATTCAAGTGATGAAAAAACAGAAAATATATTATGTTAAAATAAGTTCCTATCGAATTTCAAGGAGAAAGTAATAACAAATTAGTACAAACTATACTTATCCTTTAAATAATATAATGCTAAACTATTAAAGTATATAACAGGAACGTTATCTAATATATGTAGTACTTTAATTTGTCAGGAATTTCTATAAAGACATTTGGACGATGCATATTCTAGGAAAATTAATTAGAAATTATGAAAGCAATCAATCATAATTTGAATATCCCTCTACCCAGCATGGAGAAATGGAGTGGAAAGACGTAAGAGATATAACACCAAAGAAGAATGCAAATTTGGTTTTAGTTTCCGTAACAACACAAACATATTGGGTTTATGATAAGCATTATTACAGAAAAGAGAGGTCCTGTTTAGCCAAGTTATAAGGAAAAAACTTTGATAGGAAAGATTGTACTGATCCAAGAAAAATATCAAAATTAAATGATGCAGTGTAAATATTTCTTCCAGTACATATATGAAATATAAGTCAAATATTAATTAATTTTTTTAATAAAATCTTTCCTCTAAAATGTTGTTTTCCTAGCTTTTTTCTGTTACTAATCATTGTTAAGCTTATTTTTGAAAAGTGTTTCAAATAACCCAACTATGAAAAGAAAAAAAAATTAAGATCAATTAAGCAAAAATGTTGAAGACTAACGTATTTATTTATATTTGCTGTTCCATCCATTACTTGTGTACTATATTCACGGTTATCTCTAACAATGAGATCTTTATTAAACATCTCTCAAACTTTTTTCAAAAAGAAAAGGAAAGTTTTAGAACTAAAATTGGACTTGCTAGTTATTTTATTACGTCATTATCTCCAATTGCTGGATAATTTTTTTATTTAATAGCAGACTTGATTTTCAAATTTATTTAAATTTACTTCAAGCTTAACATATCAACGTTTTGGACAATAATTAGTCACCAATTTGAAAGTTGACAACAAATATGTCGTAAGTTGACTAGCTTTTATTTACGAGTGCTGCAATCTTCACGTTGAAGGTCGGAAACCTTTCAGATCACCTTCATAATATAATACATTTGTTTTCCTCTCTTTCTTTACTTTTTTTCAAGATTTTTTTTCTTGACGTACCACAAACAAACTGTTTTGGGTGTGGAGTAATTAATAGTGTAAGTGTCCGGCAAAGTAAGAACACATCAATACAACAAATTCCTTCATTTCCCTGTATTGAATTTTTGGGATGTTTTCAAAGAATAAATAAATAAATAAAATGTTAGTCTAGAGCCAAAACTATTTGAGCACTTTACGATTCATCAGGAGTGGAAATGATAGGAGTTTATATGTTATGTTGTGTATACAAAATTATAATATATATAATTTGTGCATAATTAGAGACACGAGTCTAAGTATGTAAATTGATACATGACGGGTGTGCTTAAATGCTGCAGGTAATGAATTAATTTTTTTCATAGATAGAGGATAGGGAGAAAATATGACTTGCCAGTTTGCTATTAAAAAAAAAACAAGAATTAACATGGTAATTCTGACAATCTGAGGAAAATTATAAGAACATAACTGAATTTGAATCGCAACTCAACTTGCAGGATCCATTCTTTAATGAGATGGGGTCAACAATATAAGGAGTATATATAATGGAAACCCATTTATATTGTGAAATAATTTTTCCAATCTCAACTTTATCAAGATTCTGAAAAGTACGAGTAGTAAGACAATGATACTTAACTGATATATATATAAGCAATAAAATCCAAAGTGGCCACTCTTGGACTCCACCATGGCCTCGATCCTAGGCTTGAAGAGCTTATAGACTTTATTTATCTATTCTTATGGAACGTCAGTTCACTCCTTCTCCACGGCAGCCTTTAGGGCATCCAAATTCACATCGGTACAAGCTTCACTTCCAATGAGCCTTACTTCCGATGGTGCTTCAAATAGTCAAGAAGCTTATAGTTTGATGGGTACAGAGGTCAAAATAACCGGGGACATAAATTTGTCAAGTTTTATTCACACTACTTTTGAGTCTTTTTGGGTCCTATAGCCAGAGGTGTTGTCTTGCTGGAAAATATAAGTAACATTGGGGTAGTTGGCTTTCAAACCACAGTCTATATTACCTCCAGAATTACGTCCGTGACTATTTGGAGGCCCTTTGGAACCCAAAAAGTACATGAAGTCTACTGCCCTATTTCGGGTTTGCCTACAGCTTACTAATGAAATAAACACAAATCCTTCATTGTGCAGTCAAAATTATCCGATTTTCTGAGAAAATAATCCTTTTCCATTTTTAAAAACTTTTTTTTTAAATGGAACAAAATCTTTGACATTTTTTAGTCGAAAATTTTGTTTTTTGTTTAAAGATTGATTCGAAAAAAAGTAACTAAAATTAGATTTATAACTTTTTTAAAACCCTTGGTTAAATCACTTTTTGATGAGTTATGCAAGTTTGCAAAACTCGAAAGTGATCATAACTAAGAAATTAGCATCTTTTGCATATTTGAAATTACATCCATGAGTTTGTT
Organism: Lepeophtheirus salmonis; assembly: GCF_016086655.4. Lineage (NCBI taxonomy): Eukaryota > Metazoa > Arthropoda > Copepoda > Siphonostomatoida > Caligidae > Lepeophtheirus > Lepeophtheirus salmonis. The sequence continues at coordinate 13,220,364 of NC_052139.2, forward strand.
GCGCCATAAAATTGTTAAACTGCCCAAATTATGAGGAAATTAGTCTGTTTTTTATTCTTTTAGACCAAATTTTAATATGATAAAGGTCCAAACAGAACTTCTTTAAATGACCAAAATATCCTGGCTGTGACTATAATTTTTATTTTGGGCAGGGGCTTTTTGACAAATCTTTGACAATTTTGATACGATGTTTTTGTTTTTAGTCGCCTAATTTTACAAATAAAATTATTAAAATGTAGCAAAAGCCAAAACTTGATAAATAACTCTTTTTTTTTTCTCGGAAAAGAAAAATTGGAAAAAGTTTTTTTTTAGAAAAAACAAAATTTTTAATTAAGAAAAAATGTCAAATTTCAAATTTGTGACAAACAAATATAAATGGCAATAAAAAGTTCAAGTCAGTGAATGTGTAGTAAGGGGTAAAGTACCACGTCCCTTTTTTATCTCTCCCTCCATGTACTCATGGGCCTGCAAATAGTTATGTCTTTAAAAACATAACGGTCTCGGACTAGTCTAGGATTTGGAGACCGAACCCTAATTCTAACTAGCACCTATCATGCCGTACCTATATTGTAACACTCAACATTTCCCCAAAAAGAAACATAAGTAGACCAAAAATCATCTGGTTGATTTGCTAATAAGTCAATCATAACAACTGATATTTATCTCTTAAATACTCCCAAACTATTGTTGTTATATTATTTCTCGACAATTTTTAGAATGAATTACATAAATATCGTACCTACCATTTAAACAATTTATATGTGTGTTGTATGTTACACTTAGAAAAAAAATGATAAAAACCCATTTATATAAAAGAACTTACAGACTTTCAACATAAAATAAAAGTTGTTTAGAGTTTCGAGTTACGTTCGTATATCTCATCAGACCAGATTCCTTGGCTCTGGAGGGAGAATTGTTGTTTCCCCACTAATAAGTTGATATATTCCCCTTGCCTCAAAGTATTTTTTAAGGTGTGGGTTGTCCTTTCAAAAATGTAGCAAAAATATTAAAAATTCAAAAAAATGAAATGATTGTACTGACAGAACGTAAACTAAATACAAATTAAGAAAGGGAATTAGGAAGTGGATGGGAATAATAAATCACAAGGTCAAACATTTGACAAAAATTCTTTATATTTACATAAATCCGAATTTTCACATTTCACATATATAAGATTTTTAAGAGTGTCAAAAGGGGCTGAAGATTTGATTATATTTACATCATATGGACAGAAAAGAAGCAAAAATGTTGTGTACAAGGAGGTTTTTCAATGGGAATTTACCTATTATATAATTAGAGTTTATAGTAGATCGTTTTAGTTTATAATTTTAACATAAACAAACTAAACATAGATAAAATCTCGTTCATTGGCTATTTTTAAAATAGTGCGTTCTTTTTAGTATTTCATTATATTAAAATCCTGCATAGTATCTTATTCGATACTTTATTTTTTTATAATTCAGTAATATTATTTGAAACCGTAGCTATAGAATAGTATTTGTGTATGATAGGCAAAAAAAGTATTCATAGAAAAAATTAGATGCCCAATACTTAAATACAACGAGGTATCAACAAGAAATTGTATTCCTCTCCTTTTGGAAATGGAGTATAAGTAAAGAATAAGTTAGTACTTAGTTTATTTTTACAAAAAAAATATATATATAAATAGGCATAACGTATAAAGCGAGACGAAGGAGAATCGACAACTGATAACAAAATGCATATAGTCTTTTTGTGTTAGCGAGGTGTATAGTACATATGTACTATTGGTGAGACTCGGTCCATCTCGGTTCTCCAACAGTTAGAACTTAAAGAAGATAAAGGGAGTTAAAGGAATATGCTTTTAACTTGATCATCTATATCAAGAGATGCTCGAATCCGGGGTTCTGTATTCAAGGAGGGACGACGGAAGGAAAATCTCTCTTTATAAGTAAAATTGGTCTAGAACCGAATTTTAAGTAAGATCAATTTTTTGGTACTGAATTGTTTCTATGGACAGATTTAGATCGATTTTTTCCATGAGACCGGTATAGACTGAACTTTTTGAAAGGACGGAATTAGTGCGCTCCACTAAAAATTATAACAGTCTCAGACCGGTCTATGATTTCCAGACCAAACCCCAAGACTAGGATGTACCTACTACCAGCAGCCATGGTGTTCATCTTAGACGTAAGTATATAGTTAGATAAGCAGTGGGGCTTTATTGAGAATACAACTTTACCCATAAATTATACTTTTTGTCACTGCTCTTGTTATTGTTAGTTCTACACGTATACAAGTTGTTTTCTTTTCTTTTTAACCAGGGAAATTCTTTATTTAACCGTTCCCAGGTTTATTGTTATTCTTACAACTGCTGCTACAAGGATGTACATCAAACTGTCGGCTTACTCAACTTTTACATATTATATGATGCACCTTTACTGAACAAAAAAAAAATAAAAACATGTCAAGTCATACAATAACAACAAGACAAATGCATTCAATTGTCTTTTGAAATAATCTAGGATAATTTCTCATATGCCCTCTCATCTCTTCAAAATGTACACATACTTAGGACATATGATGAAAAACCTTACATATCTAGTGCGTCAAGATAAATACAATCTACTATCTTCTATTATCCCCACAAGATATATCAAAATATTTTTATTGACATAACGAAAAATCCCCTATTGGATTGGAGTGTTACTGGATGAGGTACTCCTCTATACATGCTTCTGATCATGGCTACTAATTTATCAAACGGATCAGTTTAAAAAATCTCATTTCCATGGGGTGCTGCTCATCGTTTTTTATGGTATGGAACGCCAACGTATGAGTCGAACCCTACTATACCAGGCCGTGCAGAGTTATTTACCGATTTTTGTTCAGAACATATCGCGGACAATAATAACATTTGAATGACTTGAGAAACAATTTATTCATACATTTTTAGAATAATAAAATAGTTTGTGAACAAATTTAATCAATGTAGCCACCATTTGACTCAACGACACTGGTCAGGTGACGCCTGAAGCTGCCACATACTTGCTGGATGTAATCGGCGTCCATGGAGGCCCAGGCCTTGTTGACAGCAGCCTTTAAGGCATTTATGTTCTTCTGTCTTTTTTTGTAGGCCTTGGTCTCCACGTGCTCCTCGATAGGGAAGTCTAGTGGGTTCAAATCTGGGCTCTGAGGGGGCCAGTAGTCCTTGGCCAAAAGTTCATGTTGTCTTTGAGCCACTCCTGAGCTTTCTTGGAAGCGTGGGCGGGTGCTCCATCTTGTTGAAAAACCCAAGGAGAGTTGCCGACTATGGATTTGACATAATCCTCCGCTGTTAATCTGAGCCAGTGGGGAACCATACCGGCTTCATGGCCTTCCCGTTGGATCTCCAAACATCTCCAAAGCTCACAACACGGTCATTTTGCCTGTTGAAAACAGGATCGACAGTAAAAAAATTTTCATCTGAAAAATGATGATGCATCCAGATGAGCTCTTGATATCATTCAAGATTTTCTTGGCACGCTCAAGTCTGACTTCTCGCTGACGTTCAGTTAGCAGAGGGCGTTCAGTACGCCTCAGGGACTTTCCTCCAGCCTTTTTCAATGCTCTTGAAACAGTTGATGTCGACGTTCCCATCTTTCTGGTCATTTCGGCAATGGACCTGTTGGGAGTCCTCTTGAACACTGCCTTTACTTGCCTTGACTGTTCATGAACTTCCAAAATACCCTGATTCCATATATGTAAAGGTAATTTTGATTTCCACTTTTAGGACTGCTAAGAACCACGTTCCTCCAACACCATATTATTTGAAAATGTTACATTCGAGATATTTTAAGAGTAACATTACTTTGATATGGGAAAATTTTATAAAAAATTTCAATTTCCCCAAATCTTGGGGTAAAAAAATAGAGGGATCCTTACCATATATTTATATCGACAAAAAATTTACTGTGCAGTATCAAATCTCGGCTTTACCTCATTTTTTATAATGCTCCATGTAAAGATTGTGGAAAAACTTTTAATTCCTCCATTCATCCTTTCGTAGATTGTCCCCATGTTCGCATTCTAAAATTATCTATTCCCTTAAATGTAAAGGGACCAGATTACCAGAATCAAAATTCACAATTGCATTGGTTCTGACTTTCAAAACGAAAGAAATCTGAAGGAAAGAAAAAAGCTTTGGAATTAATGTTATTAAATTCCAAAGCTCGTATTGCCAGCAAAATTTCAAATTATGAACCCTTAGCTGCTGAAGAGATAAGAGCTGTTATCATCTCATCTATTGCGAGGTATACATAGCCTTGTTAATTTGTAGGATTGATTTGACTTCAATAGCGAATATAATTCAAAAGTAAGTAAGCGAGATGAACTATTGTATATCTCAAATGGATCTCAAGTTTAGTGGATCAAAAACTAAGGGTATGTTATGTAATGGACTACATAAAGCAAGTTTTCGTGAGATCTAAGTAAATGATACAGAAATAGAGTAGGAGATCAATACAAATACCTAGGTGTTATAATTAACAGACGACTGGGATGGGCTCTTCATATTAGTAAAATCACCAAAAAAAACAAAATAGGTGTTTTTTTTTTTAACTTCAAGAAACTTGTCTGGTTTCCAATGGCAACCCCAGCTTATATACGTCAAATGGATTATAGAAGCATGCTTGAAATCATTGGCATGTTATGGAACAGCAATATGGGCACCACGGATCATAGAAAAACAGGAAAACATAAAAATAAAAACAATAAAAGTAATGGAGATTATTCTTAATAAGGAAACCTAACATCTTTGTATTAAAAGAAATCCGATCAAAACTAGATTAAGAAATATTAATTATGTTCCAATCACATAGATTGTATAGTGAAAAACAAAGGGAGGACAAACCTTTCTCCAATAAGATTTAGATATAATACTCCACAAATTTGATGTACCCTAAGAAAAAATAGTTAATAAACCTTATAACTGTCCTATTTTTAAGATTATGAAGGAAAGGGCATCTGCAAATCCTCGATATGGAAATGTGTTCAGAAATTGATCAAAAATTGGAGATAAGGTTGGGTATGGGTGGTGTATTTCGTGTGGGGTCGAATATATTATGAACGGTTATGGAACTTTAAACACAGTGTTTCAGGCGGGAATTTTTCAAGCATTGTGAGCTCTTGTTGTGATGGAAAACATTCAGGTTATCCGCTAGTTTTTCATACTGATAGTTTGGTTACCATAGATAGTCTGTCAAAAAAAAAGAATCCTTTACTATACTGCAAGAAAGGATTTTGGCTGAGATTGACAGCTTGGAAGATTCTGTAAACATTTTATGGATAAATAGCCTTAACAAAAATACGGGTAATAAATATGTGGATGCACTAGCTAAAATGGGATGTAGAATGACTGAAAAATCGAGGTTGCAAAGTCCTGACTGATCAAAGTAAAAGCTGAAATAAGGAAAAAAATTGTCTGGTTGAATGAGATGCGTGGTGAATAAAATTGCCGGGAAACAAAGTATTTTTTTGCTCGTTTTAGAGAGGGATGGAAAATATGTAAAGAGAGAATAACGTCAATCAAAAAGGTTTAAGGAAGGTTTTGAAGATGGTTCCTGAGACCTCTAGATCTGGATGGAAACATGGAGGCGATGTTTTTAGGTAAATGCTTGACAAGTTAAAATACTCAATAGTTTTAGCTACAGTTTATTAACTTTATTTGATTGAAGAGACGCATATTTGCCCAGATATGGCCACTTTAAAATATAACTAATCGATTAATCATCACCTCCAACGAAGTCATGTTTTTGATTTGTATGTTTTGCTTGTTTGTTGGTCACCTGGATAACGGCATTTGTTCGAAAGAATTTTGTATCTAACTTGGTTACGAAGATTGTCATTTGAATGATTATTTACTATTGACCAGGAACTAAAGATTAACCATAAAACTGTTTGGAACAATCCAAATCGGATAATCCAAACTATGTTAATTTTATTTGTGAAAAAAAAACAAAAAAAAAAAAAAACTCAGTACTTTTTACTTCACTTATTATATATTATATTGATGATAGTCATTATATTAGTTTAAAAGAATTTTGCAATTTTTTAAACCTAGTCACTTTCGCTTTTTTCCCCTTCCTATTTTTTCTTCTGACAATTTTTCTTAAAATCCTTAGGAATATATTGAACTATGCAGATCAAATTGCTGTCCTTATGTCGGTTAATATACAAAAAAAAATCCAATTTAGTAAAAATAAACATAGGGAGAGTTTTACGCTCTATGGAGTACCCATTCAAATTCTTTTAGGGTCACAATCAAATTGAGCAACTTTAAAAGCAACCTGCAGTACACCCATAGTATTAATAATAATAATTTGTTGATATAAATTAGTCGTAGAATTTATGTTGATGACCCACTAGACCATTTCAAAAATATACTTTTTTGGATTTTGATATGTCTCCACATTTTTCCCATCCTTTAAGATGTGAGAAGCTCAAAAAAACATTTGTTTAGGGATCTAAGTATGTCTTATACCCGGCTTCATTGGCCTTAAAGCTTTTCCCGAATATTTTTTTATAATTTTGCATAGTTTTTGCACAAAAAGAATATATAAAACACACCATTTAATGCCACAAAAGAGATTATAGAAAAAAATAGAACCATTTTGGAATAATACTTTTTAAATATCTTATTATATAAGTATCAAGATGTCCAGCACAATGAAGGTAAAGAGAAACACTAAGGTGCGCGGATGGTAGTACACTCCCTTCTATCAATGTTAGTTTCTCTTATATTTAGCCATTTGTTAGGGAAAAGATATAAACATTTTCGCAAGATTATACACTTATCTCAATTTCTTATTTAAGAATAATTTTATTACTACCAATTTGAAAATCAGAATGAAATGCAATTTATATTATTTTACATATTTTCTTATACTTCTATAGCTAAAAATGTAAAATTACTAAAAGAGTTATTGAATTTTAGTTATTAATAAACTAATTTCGCCAATTGACATCTTAAAGCATGGGAATAAATACGGAGACAAATTATAATTCAAAAAAGTATATTTTTGAATAGGTCTAATGACCCATAAATGTAATGTACTTTAGATAATGGGATACGTCAGGCAGCCTTGAACTCTTACTTAAATGATAACTACTATCCTTTAAGATAAGATAATGAAAAAAATAAAAGTTAATGAAGTGCGGACTACTGTGTTTATGGTTCCTTGATGCTATGTTACAATACACATTTTAACTCGGATTTACAATCAGCAATGGATTTTTTTTAGTGTTAAGACTTGGTACGAGACTGATTATTTCTCCAGTTTGTTATAAGTGATTTTTTTATACCAATATTTAATTGTATTCAGATCAGGAAACCGATTTTTACGAGTTGTACACAAATGACAGGTGTTAATTTTATGGTAGCTTGCAAGTCCTTCCTCCGAGAGGACCACCGATGTTCAATGTTAGGAAACACATAATATGTCATTATTAACAATTATATGTAAAATCAGTTTCAGCTAAAGCTGTAAAACAAAGTAGCAAAACAAAGACAAGTTGATCAATATTTGTACAAGGTAAAGGTCTTGGTGACACTAGGAGAGTTGACTATAACCCATAATGCAGCCTCCCCTTTTACCTGAATTGACAACGTAAACTCTGCGAAGAGAAGTAAAAGTTGCGAACGGCATAAGGAAAAATGATAAAGTGACGTCATCTATGGACTGATAAAAAGCGACATCTTGCGTGGGAAAATGATAACGTCATTGAAGGTGTTACTTCTCCCTTTTTATTGTAGTTCCGCTATTTAATAGAATAAATTGTTGAATAAGTGTTCGTACGAAACATGAATAAGAAATTTTTTGAAAGATATGAGCCAAGGACCTATAGGACTTGTCCTCAGACTGGACTATACGGAAATAACAAGGACCGACACCACATAGCTTACGTTACTTTGTTTTAAAACTTTAGTCTAAACCGAATTTGAAATGAGTTTTCTTTGGAACGGATATAGACCGAATTCGTCTACTGACCATTTCAGAGAACCTTCTTTGAAGGATCGAATATATTCCTTGAAAAAAAAATCATAAAGGACTCATACCGGTCTATAAATTTCTAGAACGGTACCTAATAGTATTTATTTATTTATTTGTAGTCATGCTTAAAATAAGGATGGTCTGAATAGAAATTTGACTCTTTATGTACGATTTTTGAAGAGAAAGGAACGAGTGTTGATTTCCTGTTTCTTTGCCCCCATTGTGATCCTAAACGGATCCATAAACAATTTTTGACGTCTTACAAACAAAGTCTATGTATGTAGTTAGTTTCAAACATGAATAAGTCAAATAAGGAAATATAACAAATATTGATCATTCTTTTTTTTAAACGAGTGTGAAGATAATTCCAATGTCAACAAAATAGTAGATTCAAAACAAATCATAATAATTTATGGAGTTTACACAATATATATTATACGAAATAATCAGTACATTAAATTTATATATTTAAAAAAAGATAATATATGTAGCCCATCAACACAAAACCAAGCTAGAATTTTTTTTCTCAAAATTAAGTGTGAATTATATTAGTATTCTTTGACAGACTATCAACAAAGTATTTGCATCAGCCCATTAAGCATGCTACAAATTGCACTTGCAATGTAGCCAAAGTTAATCATTATTATAAGGGAATGAAAATAACCCATTTTACTTGAAAATGGGCGAAATTGGGGGCAATTTAAGTCCCTTAAATCAAATAAACATTCTAAGTTATAGCTAAAACTATTAAGTATCTTCACTCATACCAGTAATTTGAATACAAATAAAGCATTATAGTTGACTCAAATATGCTTATGAATATTAAGTTGTATGCTTTGCTAGAACCATACGGGCCAAGGGGCAATTGCCCTCACTTTTGTAGATTTTTTATATTTATCACAATAGATAAAAATCCTTTAAATGATATAATTTTTGCATTAAAAAAAATTTTATTCCTTCAAATTTAGTCTCTTAACAATAATTTTAGTCTCTTTGAAAAAAAAATTATCAGTCAAATTTGGCATATATTAACAAACAAAAACATCCCATCAACGGCTTAGCCTATGATGATCTCATGATGATATAATTTGCCCTCTTGCAAACACGAGGGTGGTCATATAAGTATCCGACCTAACAAAGATACAATACATTTTTTAAATTTTGCTTTCTACATAGTATCCTTGAAACTCTATACACATCTCTTAGCGATGCTCGAATCTCTTTAACCCGTCAAAATAGTACTCGGCGTTTTTTTCTGCAAAACATTGTTGAAGCCTCTTCATTTGACTAAAATATTTGTACTCTGAGGGCAATTTTTAGATGAAGGAATAAAAATAAGTCGCTTGGGGCTAGATCTGGTGAGTCGTGTAGATAGCCAAGCAGTTAAAAACGTTATTTGTGGGGTTTCACCAGAGGTTTTTTTTGTTCATTTTCAAAAAAACACTCACATCAACGCACTCAAATGACAGTTATACAACAACTGCACTTCCAAAATGGGTGAAACCTTGATTACTAACTGCTAACAGATGATAGATATGATTGGCTTTTATTTAAGTATGCTGCCACCTTCACGTTGATTCGGAAACTTTTGAGATCTGCCTCCTATATTCCGGGTCCAGTAACCGTATATAAAAATATGAGGTGATAAATTATGTTGAAATTTTCTTCTTTACTTGATTTTGTGCAAAATTGTTTTTATGTTGACAAACCACATATCTAAGGATAGAACAATTCAATATTACGTATTTGACCGATTGAGGAAGCTCAATCAACAGCAGTACATGTATTGTTATAGTTATAAATGATCTTGAAAATTACTTGAGTAATGATTTAATATAAAATAAGAAGTTGGTTGTTCCAAGAACCTTCGTTAATAGGCATCATTTCTCTCTCTTAGTAGTGTATGTATATTGTACAGTAATATAATTCAATTTAAACTCATCATTAGATTTACTACTGAGCTACGTTTATTTTTTATTTTTTGAAAATATGAAGATAAAATCTTTTGATGTTCATGTCTCATACAGGGAATGATCCAGGAGCGAGTGAGTGAAGTATGAACAGAGGGAAGGAATTTGATATGTCAAAAAGGAAATAATTATTATATTAATTGCTTCAATTTTAATGCCTTTTTCCTCTCAAATATTTTTGAATAACGAAGGAATATAATCTAGGATACTTCATACAAATCTTGGGATTGTAGCAGCGTTAATTTTGTCTTGTTTCGCCACATTTTCAAGTAGTGCATTTCTTTCCGTCTTCCTCACATTTTGAACTTGGACTGAAGTACATTTTATAAAGACTCACAACTCGACAGCTAGTTCAATTTCTTCACTGGACATAAATTACTATTTAAAGCACCTTTTATTTTCTGAAAATATTCCAGGGCTTGGACTTGTGAGCAAAGAGACTTGTGAGAATGGACTTGGACTTACTTTTCCCCAGCTCTGATGTGGGTATTAATATTTCCAATGTAACTCAATCTAAGACCGAATTTCTTTATAGACCCATTTATTCCGACATCTGGGTCTAGAATACGATCACAGAAGTTAGACCGAAATTTAATCGTTTCAAAATCGTCTACAAATTTTTTCGGTCTAAATAAATAAACCCATTTTTATGGGTCTCAATCTATAAACAGAATTTATCACCTATCTGGATTTATGATTTATACAACAAATTTACCTTCATATGACGTAATTATGCTCATAATTACAATTTTGAAACTTACATCACGTAATGAACTAAACATTTATAGAATCGGTCTAGATTAAATTTAAAATAAAAGCGATTCAGAACGATTTTTTATTAGACAAATACGACGATGTTACCTTGCTAACACAAAATATCCAATGTATTTTGTTGCCAGCTGTCGATTCCCTCGTCTCAATTGATATATCATAGCTATTTCATAATTTATTCTTTTCATAAATATACCAAGTAATAAGTTAATCTATAGTTATACCCAGTTTCCAAAAGGACATGAATACAATTTATTGTTGATCCTTCGTCGCATGTATTTTTATATTGGCTATCTTATTATTTATGTAAAGAAATTATTATATAGACGTGACGTCATAATTTTATGTCTTCTATTTAGGGAGTATAAACGGCCAATTCTTATAACTATGAAAACTTATTTTTCATAAAAATGAATGTATATGGTGAACTATTGAATTTCCAAATGGCACACCAACAGGAAAGACTTAAATGCTACTTCCATGGAAATGTGATCAGTCAAATGCTTGTTTTATTGTTTATCTGACCCTAAAACGTATAAAAAACGTTCCTTTATCTAGTCTTCGATTCTTGTTCGACGGAAGGATGATCAACGACGACGACGAGACTCCAAAGGCCTTAGAGATGGAACAAAATGACGTCATCGAAGTGTATCAACAGCAGTCTTGAGGCGGATAAGACATTTTCATCCATTTTATCAATAATTCCTACACACATATGTAATAATTTTTTATATGTTTCTTTAATTTATTAATTCCATCTCTCCCGAATTCCCTTTGCCTCCTCTTCTCTATACGGAATGCTACAAGCCTGGTATTATTGAGTTCCAAGGCCTGAGATCTTGTTCTCTTGTATTCTGTGTGTGGTTGTTTCTTTCCTCTAGAGGAGATCTCACTTTTTCGAAATATACACATTTTGTCGGAGACGTACCTGTATTAATCATCTTATTCATTTCTCCTACTTTCAAATATAATGTACGAAATTTAAAAAAAAATAATGTTATTACATTATTTATATAATCTTATTTCCATATTTAAGATAAAGGTCAACTATTATCATGGAAATAATAAGATATTTTTCTCTAATTAGCCTACTATTATCGTCCCTAATCCATCAAAAATTAAAAAGATTGAGCAAATTTAACGATTTCTGAGGATTTTCAGTACATTTTACTTGGATTTTATTCAAATACGTGGGCTATCATTGTCGTTATGTAGCATTTAATGCAGGTATTGTGTCTTTTTAGATTTATAAATCCATTTTCGGGAATATAATCAAGGATTATTGGAAATTTGTCGAATTATTGTAGTAATAATATCAACTTTGAGCGCCCAAAATGTAAGATTTTCCGACTGAAACCCAACACTAGTCGGTATGTTAAATTTTGACTAATCGAAGCCAAAGTCAAGCAAAGGCCCAATAATTCGACCAAAAGCCAAATGGTTCCCTGTCTTCCTTACTTCTTACGTACAAGAGCCGATAATACTTTTTTTATCATTCTCAAAATAACATATCTATTTTTTTGTCTAATGAATTGAAATTGTTTTTACAATAGAGTTTACCTCTGTTTTTTTGTTTTTTTATCAGAGGAACTTCTTATGAGAATTGAAATATGTATGTGTGTATTGAATCAAGGCAATTATCTCATAAGTAAATGTTTGTTTATCTATCATTTTCTATAAGAAATATTTATTTTATAGTAAAAATGTATAATAACTTTTATAAGATTTTTTACTTATCAAAGTTAGTTATTTTAATAAATATATTTGCAGGGTTTGTAAGTAAAAAAATCCAATCTGCTCCAAATAATTTTTGAGGTTAATTACGGGAAAACTGGAAACAATATCACAAATTTAGAAGGAAGCTATCCAAAACCACAATATTAAAGATTCAAAACTCAAATTGTCCAACATATGTGGTGACACATGTCCCAAGACGTGGTTGGAAGCTTCTGCATGCTCTAACAATTTCGGTGGAATTAACGGAACCCCATTCCACACAACCCAAGTTTTTAAATCAATGAAGTTATCGTCGCGTGTCCACCAAGACTTTCACTTAATATGAACTCAAAAATAATAAACAAGTCGATGCAAATCTGGTGATGATAGCGGCTATTTTTCCTTAGACCAGAATCTCCCAAAGTTGTCCAAACACCATTTTTGTGATTTGATGCTGGTAAGAACCTGGAGAACCAGGATTTATGTACTCCACTATTTCAGGAGAAATGTGGGAGACATGACATTTCCATCAGATGCAATGACAGCCAATACCATAACGTGGGCTGAAATTTTTTCCAATCTCTAAATCCACTCGTATTCTTTGAATTGATCGGTCATAAATACCAACAATCTTTGCTGTTTGAGTACACAAATATGTGTGTGAAGTAAATCTACACTTGATGCCTTTGGCGTTCTCTCTCCGACATATCTAGATTTAATGACCTCAACCAACGTCAGCTAGTGCATTGTTTAATTATGCATCCAATGACATCATTTTAATTATATACTGGCCCTTAATTTAGACACAATGATTGCGTGAAGAAACGTAACTTTTTTACTTTTAAACCTTAGTTTTTGACAATATGTTGAGTGTATACTTATCTAAGAATTCTATTCGCTTTATATAATTGTTAAATTTACAAATTCAAGGGCACAACTTCTAAGCTTTCATCAATAAACTCAAACTTTATATTTCTTTATTTTTCACCAAAATAAACAAGTTTATAGGACATTTTTGGAATCCGACATTTCAAAAAAACCAGTTTAATGTGCATATACTTAATGTGTATAATAAGATATACATCTTAAAGATAAGCACATTTTTAAAGAATAAATAAATTGTTTACGCCTTGAAAAGAGAGGGAGAAGAAAAAACCTACAACTGAATAACAAACAGACTGAATGTTTATTCAAATTTCAAAATATACTCTCTCCGTTAAAGAGAAGGCGTTCTTGTTTTGACAAGAAGTTTTATTTATTTATCGTTTTGACTCAATATTATTGTAAAATGTACTGTTGTTTTGCTCCTATCATCCTCCTCTTGTGTGTGTGTCTTTCCCAGGACTGAAGACGCACATGTAGTCCTAGGTAGTATCTTACTATATGTCACTAAATGTAATATGTATTTATGTCCATTCACAAACACTTTTGAAAATCCATGGGATTAAGGGAAAAATTTTGATTTTTTTTATATTTTCTTTCCCATAATATGTGTTTGCCCATTATTATTTTTTTTTTTGTTGAAATTTATAGGTTTGTCGGTCAGACGATGTATTATTAAATATATCTACGTATTATGAACATTAGAGTGATCACTATTTTCGAAATAAAATAATATGAAAGTGTCCATTAAAAACATGGCTGCGTAGTCGGTACATAAAATATCCGACTCCGATTTCAGTATTTTGAATTTCACCTACTCCGACTACAACCATATAATAATATAGTTTATAGCCTATATAAGGATTATTGAGTCGTTTAAGTGTAGAGACAATAAAAATAGGTTTAATTTATAGCTATATGTAGCCATTACTAATATGTAGTAGAAACGCTGTTAGCTTTAATCATTCGAGGGCTAAGGCCCAAAAATTATTAACACCTTTACACAATGTTATGTATTGTCTTTTATTTACTTTTATCTCATGACGTAGGGATTTGTTTTAAATAGATAGTAATGTACCTTTTATTAAGTAAAGTTTACGTATTTATACATTTTAGTAGTGATGTCGATGTACATCTTTTTATTATTAATCCCTTACAGAATACATACATATATTCAGTGTATGATTGTACCCCCAACCTAAAGGTCCTATTATTGGCTTTGCTCCAGTCAGTTACTTCCGTCTGTTGGTAGTGTTCGCAGTACACTACACATAATTACTTCCATAATTTTGTTTATTATACATATTTACGAGGGTCTTTGGACTGAATAGTAACAAAGAATGAAGGTAGAAGAAAAGAGCCATAAGAGAGAGGGGATGAATATAAGATAAAAAGACATATTGAAAGAGAGATATATACAAAGACAGAAGATAAACGAGGTTTTGTATCAGTCAAAAGCAGCAAGTTAAATACCTCAGAGGCCCAAAAAATATCGTAGGAGCATTCTAGATTATTTTATTTATCAACTTGCAAAATTTCAGACTGATATTTTTGACCATTGTCATAACACCAAAAATCCAATTTTTCATAGAAGATAAGTTGAAAAAAAACCCGCCCACGGAAAATTTCCCAGATGAAGGTTCCCAGTTTGGAAATTTTTCCACCATTACTATCAAAGTCAGAATACGTCGGACCAAAACTTGTTTTTTTTTTAAATGACAGGCCCTGCCTTGCAGGTTAAAAACTATCGCCACCTCTTTACAAAGCATTAAGGCACACTTCAAATACTTCAAAATAAAACCCCAGCCCATGGGATGATTTAGGATACGGCAAAGAAACCATGTGCCCGGGATTCATTTGAAGTAATTTGAGGTGGTTTAAATACTTTGTGTAGTAGCGGTGGTGGTTTTTAACCTGCTTGGTGCCCTGCCATTGCACTAAACAAGCTTCTTTCGAGGTATTGTAAATTTGTTAATTAATGTCGGGAAATTTTCCCAATGTCAATTTTCCACAATGACAATTAACCAAAAAAATTTAAAAATTTTTAAGAAAACAATAATTTCATTTGGTGTTGACACTTCAAAAAAATGTTTGAGTGGGCTCTAGCTCACCCCTTACGGACACCCTGTTAATAGATCAAAAGTTATATGACTGATATGTATTGCATGTACATTCACAAGTGTTCACTTTACACTGATGAGTGATGACATTGACTATTCACAAGGCTAAGTATTCAACTAGTATGACTAGTGGCTATGCTCTATTCAACATAATAATTTAGACTTTAGAGATGTTAGGAATTCTGATTGTATATACTATAGAATACATTTAAATTTTCTGAAGTAAACTTGTAAATTAGTTTCAATTTTCAAAAGCTTATAGAACATAATAGTAAATTCTAACCATTTAGAAAGAAACTTTACGAACACTCAATATAAGCCTTAGGTTATAAATTTTGTTGTATCTACAATAAATTAGAATAATTTTATTAGCAAGAGTCGGTTCAAATTTTCTGATTACTTAATCCAACTCCACATCCCTGGTTTAAAGTATTATATCATGATAAAATAATCACAAAAATTGTTTTGGCTTCATTCTCAGTCAGAGGCTCTCAAACTTTTTTAGGTCATCACATCAATATACGTCATTTAACATTAGAATTGTGAATGCAAAATTTACCTTTTCTGTAATTTCGTCTACTCCCTAAACATTTAAGCTTCAAATTTACAATTTGCGAACAAAGACAGCTCAATATTGATCCCTAGAGATCAATATCGACCACTTTACTTTAGGTACTATTGCTCCAAGTCTTTTCAAAACTTGACACTACAACTTTAAAGATTTTGACTAAACTTCGCTATGTTTGGATTCAAGATTACCAAAAAGTAACAAAAACGATTTTAGTAAAACTTTGTAAGAAGATTTTATATGTTCACTGTAAGATGCCATTAAATTTAGAAAATCCAAGGTTTCAAATTAACAAATTAAGATAAATAACTCAAATTAGTGTCATTTTGTAAATAGAGATATTCAAAAACTTACACAAAAAAATGAATTTTAATTTTTCGGGAAAATGATTTTATGGGTTGTTTTGTACTCTACTGTGTGCCTATTCTAGTTTTAGTATAAGGTTGTAATAAAATACTTAATCTAAATAAAAAATAATAATAATGTCAGAAGGCAACTTATTCATTGTCAAATGATCTTATCCAATAACCGAATATATTTGAAATTTGTAGGACAATAACTCAATATTTTAATTTGATTTGAACCACGTGACATTCTTCCCTCTCGAGACACTTTGTATGCTAAAGACCAAATTTTTGATTATGTATAAATGACCAATTTGTTTTGTTTACTGTTTGTTAGTTTACTGCAACAGGAATTTATTTGAAGCACATAAAAAAATCAATATATTGTTTCAACGTCACATTTAAAATTAGCCAAAATCTTTAAAACTACTGTCGCAACTTTTGGAAATACTAAGAGTGAAACCAAAACTATATTTGCAATCCTTAAACAAGTTACATTCATGCTTTTTATAAACATTTTTAAACTATTACATTTCAAAAATAGGGATCACTCTAATGTACATAAGTCAGTGGCTTATTTCTACTCCATATTTGAATAACTTTAAAGTAAAAATACATTCCTTCAATCAATCCCTTTAGTGTGTCCAATAGCTAATAATATTTAAATTCAATTTCATGCAGAACTGAGGGAAAGATCAAAGGGTTGAAGGATTTGATGCATCGAAGCAACCATCAAATTGTAAAAACATAGTCTCAAGGCTTAGTACAAATGAGTGTTGGACTCGAGTATTACTCTAACTTGGCAGAAAAAAACTCAACATAACTAAAGTCGACACAATATTCTAAAAAATACTAGAACTCGAGGCGAATATTCTATTTTGAAAAATTCTACTTTACTTGAATTCGAGATTAATAAAACTAATCGAAATACTCGAGTAATAATAAGCCAAACATTTATCAGATCTTCATTACTCAAATGAACAGTAAAAAAACTACTATAAACGATTGATTTTAAAATAAAGTACGACTTGATGATATACATCTCGATCTTCATAGTATTTGTAGGAATTGTCTCCAACTAAAGAGAGAGACACTAAATCACTGCATTCTTCATTGGAATACATATAAATAATGCAAGTCAACAAATCTTTACCTTTGGATATAAATTGTGAGTTTGTGATTGTTTATACCTCAAAATACATGAAAAAGACTTTTATAACCCAAAGTTTCTGTTATTGCGACCTACAAAGAGCAACCTTTTTATAAGGCACTATAAATAAGCCTTAATAATTTAAGAAATATATTAAAAAAATAAAGGAATAAATAAAAAATATTTTTAATTCGGAAACATATTTTGTGTTTTGTTTTTTTCATTCACTTAGAATTTTTAGTGAGAAATTTGAGACATATATGGGAAATTTTGAGAAACTTTTACAAATTTAATTTATAGTTTAAAAAGTGCAACATTATACATAAAAATTGCAATATAATTTTTTTAACCACATTATCATTCTTAAAAGAGCAAAATTTATGCAATTCACACCAATATGGAAGCTGTATTCAAAGTACTCGACACCACATAAAACGATAATGAACCAAACCCGAAAATTTTTACTCGAATCCTACACTAGTTGATATTAATCTTCAAATCTCTAATAGTCAAGAATTAGGATTTTCGCATAATTTTTTTTCCTATCAAGTATTTATATCATTATATACTACTATAAGATATATATATATTAACTTTTTGGGGTTCGTTCTGAAAATCCTACACCGTTTGAGACATTTATGGTTTTTAGTGGATGGAAATAAATTGATCTGCATTTGGGTAAAAAGACTATATTTAACAAAATCATAGATTTTGGTATTTTGTAAAGAAATGTCCTATGCATCAGATGCAAAAAGTTGCATCTAAAAATAGTGAATAGAACTTATCTGATGAGAGATTTTCTGAACACATCTAGGATTTTTGTCTTTTTTTCTCAAATTAGTTTGGAACTTTATTTTTATTTCCTTTGTTCCAAAAGTTGTGATATTTGTTACATTATTTCAAAACTTGATTCAATTTCATTGAGAAAAAAAAACTGATTCATAAATTGCGTTTATGGGGTTTACAGAATTGCAACCCAAAAAAAATTGGAATTGGAATAAAAATTAGAATGGTTATTTTTGGGTATATTTATACTTTTACGTCTCTGATGAAGTTATGGTTGACATATATATATTTAAATACAGCAGATTTTGTAATACAAATAACTGTTGCTTAAAAAAAGACAATTCATTTTCTGATCTCGTGGATCCTCTTTAATTTGGAGGAATCAGGGCAGGTGTGGGTGGTCGAGTGATAGGACCGAAGGTAGGGGTCTGATTTCAGCCAAAATTTTGTGAGGGTATCCTGATTGACTCTTCTTGATTAATTTTCCAAGACAGGTTAGATTGAATTGATTGTAGGTATTTGTTTTCACTTCTATAGTAGTTTTGTAAAATTTACTATTCCAGAACACCTGTTTTGTTCAATCCATTCACACTAGTGTGCAATCAAGCTTTGTACTGGTGGAATGATGTTATTCCATCTATGAAGTGAAAAGTATAAATTTCCCTACAAAATTACGACATCTTGTTTTATCGATTTTTTTTTCTTTTTACTATTTACCTCCTAAGAAGAACCCACCACCTCTTTAGAACTTCGCAGAATGAATTCCTGTGTGACTTGCTTTTGATTTTTACAGAAGCTTGTGGTGCAGTTGGTGAGTCATCTTTGGGTTTGTCATCCGACAGTGTCATGTCCATGCCAGAACTCTGACTTCAGAGTTAGAACTTAACATGTAATTACCCGTATCTAGAAGGTAAGGAGTTTAGTTTGGAATTTTCCTTGGCAGCTCGATTTCTTATTCTCACAATCACTCGAAAAGCTAGCTAGTCCTCTTTCTAATCGAACAACAAATCAAACTGCTTCCTCACTCGCTCCCTAAGCTCACCAACTGTCAATGTAGGACAACTTATTGAGCAAGCGCGTAAGTAGGATTATATATACATGTACTTTTTATTTTTTGCACGGTGGGTGGAAAAATTTCTGAGATTTTTTTTTCCGCAAGGAATCGATCAAATTACTTTTTTTCATTATTTTTTTCTTTGTTAAAACAAAAAAAAATCATTTGGCGGTGGGGACGACCCTGTGTTTTTCTTTAAAAAAATCCGTATAAATCGGTCGCAAATATAAATTCGGCCTAATTTGGTATTACAAAAAAGTTGATTTCATTTAAAATTCAGTCTATACTGATTCCATAAATGAATTGTTGATAAAGTCATGTTGAGTTGAATGTGTTGGATAAATCTTATCTTGTGCAATTCATAAATCAGGATAGGGGAGAAAATCGGTCTATAGATTGAGAATACAGAAAATTGAGACAGAATAAAATTAATCTACAATTTGAAAAGTAAATTGAGAAATATACTTTCTGTACACGGATTTCACCAAAAGATTCCTAAATCAGCTAGAGTAAATGTAATACTGTAATGCTTACTAATACTTAATCAGTGCAACTCCATCTAACCAAATAAAGGAACATTATTTTTAAAAAAATCGGTCTGAGGTCACTGTCTGGACCAAAATATCGGTTCAATTGGCAAAGAAAAAGTAACTTAAGACCGAACACAAAAAAATATTCGATCTTAGACCCAGTATCAACACTAATAAATACCTACATACATAAATTAAGCAGTTAATTCTTGATTACTTTGTTTCATCTTTGGGTTTCATTAATATACTTTTATGCTTCAATTAGCGGTGAAAAATACTCATCAGTCAAAACAAATTGGTTGCAATCTTATGTCGGTGATATTTGATCAGTATAGTTATTATTACTCGAAAGTTATATCCTATCTCTACTCTCCAATTATATTAGTGTAAATACAGAGCGTTTTAAAAAAAGAAGGAAAACTTACCCGCCCACGAAACAATTGTCATATCTTCAAAAATCAAAGGTCACTTCATACCTTTTTTATAAAAACATAATAGATCTTTCAGGCCGCATTAATTGGGATCAGATTTGTAGTTAGCCCTGGAGATCAGAATTAAGTTGATTTTTTTATTAGCGGAGCATGTGGTCCAAAATTGTAATGTTAATATTATTTGATAGCTTTCAGTATATGGTCACACAGCATGTAATTGAATTTTGAATCTGCTAATAGTAAAAATAAACTTCATCTTTATCTCTACCAAAAGTCTGATCCCAATAAATGTAGCATCATTTGAAAGATCTATTAAAGTTCTTTTAATTTAATTATAAATTGGCCTTATATGCCCTAGATTTGTCAAGAAATACCTAATGTTCGTGGACAGGTAAATTGTTGAGTGTTTTTTTAAGTATACTCTAGATTTTTAGTCAATTTAACACAAAAAAAACAAAAAACAATGACCATCAACAAATATTGTTGATTTTATGTTGATAAAGAATCACAAGAAATTGAACAAAATCTTGTGGGTTCAAGACAAAAAGTGTGAAGATTTACAAAAAATAATAAAAGAATGCAGCAATATTTACAATATTCCGGATAATGGGTTCCATGAATATATCAGACTCTTTGAAATAGTCATTCTGAGCATTTTAATCTTTTTCATGTAAATGGTTTTTTTATTTCAAAATTCATAAAATGAAAAATCCGGACGGATCAAATCTAGACTAGACAGAGTATTTCTGTATTACTGTGATAGAAAGAATAATCAATAATTGGTAATATTTTACGAGAGAGAGAGAGTGCTGGGCTGATCACCAACAAACGGTTGGATTAAACAAATGGAGTTGATCACTGCAGACAGTATTAGGAAGAGAGCTAAGAAATACACACGCTTTACATAACTAACTCGAGGGTATAAGAAAGAAGTTAAAATGTATTATGGTGGCCACATTGATAATTAACTCGACAACAAATTAATGCTCAGATCCTAATAATTATAGGAACTAATGTCAGAGAAACAAATAGGACAGAAAAAAATAAGAGGAAATGGTATGGTGGAAAAAATGGCACAATTCTTTTAAACTGATATAATATAAATAGGTTATATTCTCCTAAAACATACTTATATACAATTAACATTTTTTAAGAGGAGTTGATCACTAACATATGTCCCCTGTCAACACAAGCTGGACTTATTTTTCTAAAAATTGAGTATGGAATACATAGATTTGTATTCTTCGACGAATTATCCTCAATTTTTATGAACAAATTATTCTTATTAACGCTTTGAATGTTTTACAAATTACACTTAAAGTAGCCAAAATTGATTCTCACTAATAAATCATGATGAATTGATCAATTTTATTTGAAAGGGGGCATATCAGGGGTAATATAAGTATTCTCATCCAACAAATTTGAATAGAAAGTCTGTAATTGACTCAAATGCGTCAAAATATTATTAGCCATGCAGGCTGTATATACTCGGATGAAACAAATTAAAAAATTGGGAAATTCTCTTTGTCTTGATTTTTGTTCAAGATTGTTTCTAAGTTGATGCACATCATATATAACTAATAGTTTTGGTCTGAAAATCCTTGACGGATCTATGACTGTAATTACATTTATTTAATTGAAGTAATTTAGTCTGGATAAAGCACATTCAAACTTTTGGACTTGATCATTCAGTCTAGACCGAATTATATATGTATGACGTCATTTATATTTTTTCAAATTGTAGAATCAAATAGAAAATGTTATAACAATGAAAGCATCAAGGAAAGTTGATCACAGAAATAATAAATTATGACCGAATAAAATCGATCTACAGTCCGGGAAATATTTGTTCAAATATGTCAAGTTATCGGACCGAGTCTGAACACAAATAGTTATCACTTCTTTTAGGGGGTTTGTTTATGAAGAGTGAAAAAATATAAATTACCCCACTCATTTTATTAATAAATAATTGAGTAGAATCTATATACAAATACTGAATTAACCCCTTGCACTTAATTTTCAAACAGGAAATTCCATACGTCGGTGGTATTTGAATCATAGTTCATTTATATATACATAATATAAATTATTATTCCTATGAGCTTTCACCCATACGAAACATTTAAAAGAGGCAGAGTATATGGGTGAGTCATATAATATATCCTCCAATAAGTCTATGAAAAATGGCATTCAATAAATTATAAATCCTGTCTAATTATTCATAGATTCAGCTTGTCTGAAGAGAAAAAAATATCGTACGTTAGGGTGTTTCTTTTCTTTATTTAGAAATATCATTTCGTTGATTACCAATAGAACTCATATACTCCAAAAATGTTCCGTTCGGTAAAAAATGAAGAAAATATATAAAATTTGAGCTATATTAATAAATGTTAGAGATTTTCACATTGTACAACGCTTTTCAAAAAAAAAAAAGGTTACATCTTATGTTAAATAAAGTTTGTTTGTCTATCTATATATGAAGAACTCATTTTTGAGTGTGTCTTTAATATATTAGAACTGCGTTATCCAAGAAAAACAATCTGGCAAATAGTGTGTCATATTAAAAAGAAAAGGAAAGTGAATACAACCTGCCAGAAAGACATAATTGACAATACTTGAGCACTATACGCAGTACAGTTAAAATTCTACAAGGGTTTTGTGCAACCTCTAAACATTTCTTCCAATAATTTCAATACAAAATGAAAAACCAGTCTATTTTACATTGTATATATGGTGCGTCAACATAAAAGCAATGTTGAACAAAAATCAAGAAAATAATATGCATTGTACTCAAATTTGTGGGAGATTTTAAGATACCCAAAAGCTTAGAATCTGTATTCGATTTAAGATACTTTTATTGGCCCTGATATCGGTCTTTTCAAATAAAATTTGTCAATTCCTCATTCTTTATTGTGACAATCAATTTATGTTACTTTAGAGGTGGAAAATTATTCTTAATTTATTAATAAAAATTGAAAATAATTAGTCAAGGAAAATAAATGTTTTACAAGTGTACAAATGTACCCTTAATTTACAAAAAATTGGGTTGATTTTATAGTGACGGGCTACAAATGCAGTAGGATTTTTTGATAATCATTAATAGATATGAATACTACAGAAGCACAAAGTTGGATTTATTGATTGTGACTCATCATTTTTTATATGATATTTAGGTCATTTTAACCTATTTGAACTCTATAAACCGATTTGAAGGATACTCCCAAGGTTATACAGCGAACAAAAAATCGTATGTACACAAAAAATAATTATATATATATATATATATTTCGTTTTCAATTTACTCATTTTATTGAGGGTTTTTTTACCATCAAAATGTTAAGAAATATAACGGATTTCAAGACAAGAAGGCAGTGAAGGCATCTTCAACCCTCTTTTTGTGGATTCGACCTATGTAGACATATATGTATTCTAATAGAGGCAATGGATCTCCTTTAAAACGACTTAATTAGTCCTACTCGTGAAGTGAGAATTGTTAAGGAAATGATTTTAATTGTTATGACTCCTCTCATTAAGTATTTTTATTGGGGATTTCATACCGACAAGTGAGTCTTGTCACGCAACTCTTCAAAGGATTGGAAACGTGCGTTATAAGAGAAATAATATATGCGAAGAAGAAATTATTTTACCTGTAGCATTTATAAAAGAACAAAAGAAATTACGAAATTGATTCGAAATTCCTTTTTTTCCAAGAGTTATTAAAAAATAAGATGAAAGGTTTTATAGGAAAGGAAGACTCAAATGATTTAAAAACTCGATTGAATAAAGTACGAATATGCCCGATGATTTTTCTACATCATATATGAAGTGGACGGGGAGAAAAATTTTATCTTCTAAACGCGGGGCCTAAACAAAAACGTTTTATAACAATATAAAAAACATTTTTCACTATTATAGTTAGTATGTCCAAATTGGGTCATCAAATAAAAGTACATAAATCTTACTGTCTTTCTCAAAAAAAAAAAAAAAAAAAAAAATCTCTGTATTACCTAGTTTTATTACATATTAGGTCCTATACAAGATCTGCACTCACGTAGAAATGATTCGTTGAGTCCTTGAATCTCAGGATGAATATAGGTGATACATCGAAGTCACTTGGTGAACGGTGAAATGTTGCTATTTTTTACAATTACAGCTCAAAATGACCAACTTGTGCGGTTTCTATGGCCTCTATTCGTGGCTTGAAGGCATTGTAGACATTCACGATAAACACATCGAACATGATAGCCAACTCCCTCTCAACTTTGGTCTTTGGGGCATCCAAATTCCTGAGGGATGTGTTGTAGGCCTTCTGTTCCACTAAGTCCCAGATTGCGTAGTTTAGAGGCGAACAGTCAAGGGAGGATGGGACTACTGTGGGAGGGAGAGACCTGCAATGGATACTCCTTGAACCCCTTTAGAGTTATGATTAATTTATGGATAGGAGCACTATCTTTTTGCCAAAGATACTTCTCTCCCTTCAAGTTTTCATCAATTCAAGGTTTCACCACCACGATTGCATGACTCTCAGATAGTCATTATTCCGGATTTCAGCCAATTTGTGAAGCATATAGGACCACACTTTTCCATTGGATCTCCCCTCCCCCTATAATTCCTGCTTTTTTGAGCCTGGATCTTAACAATCTTGGAATTAGGCACTTGGGCTTGAACAAAATCGATCACTCTTTTTCTTTTGGAATCCTCCATTGCAAGGATGATTGTTATGATTTTCCCACAACTATAAAAGTAATCCAACGAAACCTCCTCTACCAGATTCCGATCCCAGAATGAGGATTGAATTATCTTTAATTGGATAATTAACAAAAGTTCAGATATTGGTTTGCCACACAGTAGTATTCAATATAGGCGTAAACTGGGTGTTCCCCCTTAAAGCTATAGGATGAAGTTTCATACAGAATTCATGGAAATTTGTACATTTTATGTAGTAAAATCATGACGCAATGGATGGTGTTAGAAAATATGGCATATAGATGATAGAATGCCCTTATCAAGCCTAGTTATTCCTTCTTACATGTTTATTTCACAAATTTTAGTTTCATTGTGCAAAAAGAACCCAAGTATTGTAGATACTCGTTTCATGATGTTTAAAAAAAAATCTTCTTAATTTGAAGCTTTACTACAGAGCACCAAATCATAGAAATGAGTTGTAATAACAAATTGATGAAAAACATGTGTTCTCGCCCTAATACAGCAAGAAGTAAAAGTGGTAGCTGTCGAACTTATGGTCAACCGAATATCCCTTTCAACATCACAACATTTCAATCTTGCTACTGCCTCTTTTTATTTAACACAACGACAAAAAGCAGGTTCTGAGAGGCAATTGGAATGTTCATTAAATTTCAAGAAATTTAACCTAAAAGAAAATATATTATTAACATATGCGACCTGTTTAGATAATAGCTGACCGGAATGTTTTCCTAAAAATCAATGAGTAAGCTAAAATAGTCAATTTAGCTCTGATATTTCCATTATATTTTATCTTTATTTGTTGAGGGGAAATTGCGATTTCTTATTAATTGTGAAAAAAATTATTTATACAATGTTAAACATAGAAATTTTTAATGAAGAGCATCATGAAAAAACTAAAAATTTTATCTATAATAACCCGATACCGATAAATAAAATTTCCTAATAAAAAGTGCATAATGGCCTTTAAAATATCATATGTGCCTTTCTTATGAAGTAAAATAGAAAAGAATTATCATTTTTTCTCAATTTCTTTTTTTTATCCCAGTCTGTTTTATCTTGAACTTGTATACATGAAATATACATACATAATTTCATAAGTATATTTCAGTAAGGTATTAAGGCTTTGTATTCAAATTTTTGTTGAGATACTCAAGAAGGTAAATGCTACTTTAAAACCTCCATTTGGTGTATAAGAATAATGAATTGATAGAAATTGACGGTACTTTGTCTCAGAATACAAATTCCTATTCGATTTTGAGAAAAATTACTATAACTTATTTTTGTGTTAACCAGCCATATATGTTGAAAACATTTGAACGACCATTGTATCGTTTTTGATGCTATTTTGAATTTGCCATAAAATAATAGGTGTAGTAAATCTGTTTTCATTTGAATACATAATTTTCCAATATTATAGCTTTAGTAATTCTATTTTGCATTTTATAGGTCCAATCGGCCGACACTTATGGCATTAGAAAGATAAGATTTCATACCAAAAAAAAAGATCAACATTTTTGGGATTGTTTGACTCATTATTGTTTGAGTATGTGTCAAAAATAACCACCCAGTAAGGAAAAAGTTACACCATATTTTAAGTTTTTTTTCAATAAAGGCGATATCCTTCCGAGAAAAAAAAAAGTATTTTATTAAGCATGTTTTAGAGCTATAGACGTTTTAATGATCCTTAAATAGCTTATGCTAGTTCAGATGACAGTTAATTTATTTTTGTACAGGTAGTTTTTTACTTGTTCAAATATGTACTTAGACATATCACCACTTATTCTTTCGATGTTTAGAAATAAGTTAATACTTACACTAGTCAGAACATACTTAAATATCATTCTTTTGTTGGTCAATATAGTTGTAAAACTTGGCTGTGGATCATTTTTGATACTATCAGTCCCCCAGGGGAGGTGCTATAGTACTATTGTCGCTCTAGTCTATTATTTGTTGAATAGAAAAATAGAATTAATTATGAAAATCTAAGTTAGAATGGGCATTTAAAATAAAAATAAAAAATCGATATGGTTACTTTGACAATTTGTAGAATCTTTTTACGAGAGAAATAATAATGCTCATGATGTTTCATTAGATCAGCTAGAATCAACAAGGGAGGAAGGAGAAAATGATATAAGTAATGACATTTGCTATAATTACTCGAATGTCGATCCCCAATTCTACTCCATGTCCAACAAGGACTTACAATTATAACTCTGCAACTAATCATCAGTCTTTTATAAGCACACAAGAATGTTCAATCAGGTTAAGTGGTTAAATGAATGGATTATAAAGGGATGTTCTTTACTCAGGAATTAAACAGTAATGACAAAATCTAAGGAAAATAAAATATAAAATAATAATATCCCTGTATATAATGTTTATTAATTTTATATTTTTTTATGTCGAAATCTATCTTTGTATACAAATTGACTGATTTGCATTCCTAAAAACAGGGGGGTTTGTTTTTGATACGAGTAGTCAGCAAAAGGAGGTGCTATACAACCCTTGTTCTAAATGATTGTTTTTTGTAAATAGAATTACTAGTTTGTTCAGTTACTAGAGTCGTCTCAAATTAAATTTATTTTTGAACGAACGTTATTAAACTACATAAACAATAGTATTTAAGTAGAATGTTAGTTTATGAGAAGTACGTGTAATATTTTTTCCTTTAATTAATTTGCTTTACATGATTTATTGCTTTAGATTCGTAGTAATTGTTGATTCAAAATGTATGAAAAATAATAATTTGTTTGCATGCACTATGACAAATTTGAATTTAAATAAACTACAAATTGCTATTTCAAATACACATTTGAATTGTAAAAACATATTTTGAAGAAGTTTGTTACGATATTAGGAAGAAAGGTTTACCTTGAATGACTAAGAAAAATTTCCTTAACCCATTGGTATTAATTAATTATTTGAATAAAACTTACAACATAATAATGATCTTGTACAAACACAAACTGAAGTTGATACTATATATTAAAAGGACAAATTCATCAGTTTAAATAATTAGTTATATAATATTTTTACATTTACGTTAGACAACCCTTTAATATAAATATACTTTGATTTTGAGAGTCCATCATTTTTTGCACAAAACAATTTTTCAGTATTACAAATATTATCCCAAAATGGAAGTATTGCTTAAAATATCACGTGGGATATCGATAATAAATTAAAACTACGACAAATGTTGTATCTCTATAATTGTACAAGGTTAATATGAGTTCACCAAGTGGGATTTATCATAAAAAAGGATATTTTCCCACGCAATAGGTTCCGATATGAGAGCTTCCTCCAAATATTATTAGAACTCATTGGCTTAGGTGAGTAAGAGGAATGAATGCATTTGTTATGAATTATATACATCTTAAAAAGATTGAAACACAAAGTTTGCCCCCCACATTTACTAAAAAATATAACATAATTTTTATTCATTGCCAAGGCTTGTTAAGTTTGTCTTCCATAATTTTTTTTTTTTTTTTTTTTTTTTTTTTTAAATAGTCAGCTTGCTAAAGAGTTTAAAAAGTTTAAGCACGTACATTCTTTTAAATGTTCCTTTGATTAATTAAGTATAAGTAAACATTATAGTTTCACAATTGCTTCATCTGATCTACGAATTTATTGTCTTTGAAGTCTATATACGTAATTTATATTTCCTTCTCTATGAGCTACCGAGTAACGAATCTACGCACATGTTATTGTCAAGAGGATAATATTTCCCGAGCGCGTTCTCCAATAAGCTATGTCGCTCCAATTGTATTTTTGGAATAGCAAAATTGATTTTTCAATTCAACAATTAATCATTGAGTATATTATTTTTAGAGTTTTAAGTTTCTAATTAAAAATATATAAAAGAGTCATTTATAATTGAATTTTGTATCAAAATAAACAATTTATGTAAATAGAAATATTTCTAAGTTCGTATTTACTAAGAAACAAATATGACTTCAGATCCTATCAACGTTGAAACCCTTTAACAAATGTTCTACATTATGTAGATTTATTAGTTTTAGGGCAGACAAGTATATCTTTAAGTATGAGTTTTATTAAATTTTGAATTTGTTATCAAAATTTATAAATTTCACTTACAACCCAAAAGATTGGATATCAATCATGAAGAAGAGAGGGATTTGTGAGCCGTACTCCATTCATGAGAACTTTACCCTTCGAATGAGAGCACCATAAAGAATAGATTTATTTTACAACGGGGGACGTTTCAAGTTGTGAACCCCAAACACAACGGTTTATCTATTAAAAAGGTGTCTCACTCTCCAAGGTTGAGTAAGGGAAGGCCGGTAAAAATATTTTGAATTGAATTTGAATATATTAAGAAGAACAAGTCTTCGGCAGTTCGCCCTCCCCTTAAAAGGATGGCCTCTTAACGACTGACTGTTCAATATGATATTTGACATTAATACACCCCCTCCCTTCCCTGTAACTCGTACAAAAACCACGCCTGAGATGTCATCGTTAATCATTCAAAATAAATTTGGTAATTAGTGAGTTGTAATAACTGCGCTTACATGCAATTTTAATTGTGAGCAAACGTTATATAAATTATGAGTCGATATTTAAGGATGTAAAAGTTGTCTAAATTCTCGTGAATAAAATAAAAAAGTAAAGTATATGTTGACAACTTTGATGGACGACATATTTGCTGATAGAGATCACGAGATCACTATAAAAACTATAATGTTGCTTCCTAACTAGTACGTTTGAATTTTTAAAATGGGAAAAAATATTTTATTATAAAGACTAATATCTTACATATTATCAACGTATACTATTTTTTAAATGCATGTTTATGAGCATTTTGATAATTTCTACATCCGCAGAGATAACTACGGTCACAAAGTTGAAAGGATTTGAAAGTTGTCATAATTTTCTTGTGATTAAATCAAAAAGAAAAGTATATGTTGATAACTTTGATGGACGACATATTTGCTGATATAAATCAGCAACTATTGTGCTGCATACTCGCTAATAAGTTTGAATTTTCTAAAAAGGGAGAAATGTATATTCATATGTGTTCGACAACAATTTTGTATCCTAATGGATGAGGCATCCTCACCTCCAATTCCCACTCGCTTAATTAATTGAAACCTGCAATAATTATAATTTTCATTGACATAATTATTAGTACATTACAGGTGCTACTCATTTAGGTTTATAAATAATTCGGGGATATAGTTTATCTATTTATTATTCAAATGACTGAGTTTTATTTTCTTTTAAATCTAAAAAGACCCCTGGGGACCGAATAGGTGTCAGTTAATTAATTAAACTATTGGAGTCGTCAAAAATATTTATATGTAATAACAAATATATCATTTGGAGACGTATTTGTTATTGAATTTTTGGATATAAAACTTTTTTTTGTAAATATGTTTTTTATAAATCCCAAAATTGACAAAAACAAATATTAAGAAAAGTCAGAAAAGGCAAATTTTGACAAATAACATTAATTTTTAGAAAAGAAAAATAATCTTTAAAACAATAACAAGACGATAACTTTTATTATCCTTTCGAAAAAAAGAAAATGTAATAACCTTTTTGAATGGAGAAAACGTTTAATTCAAAATTGTGACTAGAAACTAATTATTTTTCTTATTTACGATTTGTAACTATCGATTTGCTTCTCAATTTTGTTGAAATATTTATAACAAACTGAATACAAATTTGGGACAAGGATTTTTTTATGATTACGTTTATTTCTCTATTTACTTTTTCCATTTTTGTCTTAAAAAGTAATTAACCAAATATTTCTAAGTTTACTTAAATTTGGTATGCAATTGCCCCCTCTATCCTCATATCATATTAATGCACAAAGCCCTGATTTGATGGAGTAAGTTAAGCAGTAGGCTATATTACTAAAACATAATAAAGAATAGTTGAAAGGAATGACGTAATGGAAGCAAAAGTTGAAAGATGCAATTTAAATTTTTAATTGGTACACAGCCCTTTTAACAGGGGGAGTTAAATATATGATCCATGAGATGGTATAATATTAACATAACTCTTACCTTATAGGGTCGTAGGGCTAATGGTCCTTCGATATGAACTGAACATCAGTCCAGTACCATCCATTTCATCGGTCCTTGAGAAAATACCAAATTTAATGAGATCTAGAAAACATCATTTTTACCCAGATTATTAGTGATGTAAATCCTTTGAACTTTTTAGATGGCCTTCAATTTGTAAGGGGTACGAGGTTGATTTTCGGTTTTTTTTAACATGCCCATTATACACAAGATTTTCATCACTGCAAATTATAGTAATAAAGTATTACATACAATGAACCAAATAAATGGTGTATGAGCAAACTCAAATACATCAATATTTGCAAGATGGCGCATTTTTGTATCCTAATAAGCAAATAAGTATACATAATACTAAAAACGAATAATAAATCAATGATAGCACCTCTATCCTCGGATATTTACAACAACTACCAGTAATTCAACAACACTCATTCCTAGATTTGTACAAAATATGACCTAAAACGCGTGCAAGAATTTTTGTAGTTGCAACTGTAAGTGTATTTTTTTGCTTTTCAGAATTATTTAATTCTTGAAGGAAGAACATCTAGGTTTAAAGTAATCACAAGTAAGTGTGCTCTTGAATAACTGTCGGAATGTTGGAGTAATTCCTGCCTATGTCCTTGCTAGATGTCTTTTTATTTCCTTCATTTCATAACTGCACGCAGCTAATCTAATAAAACTCCATGACATCTATGCTGCTCTCTTCCAGAATATTCTTCAAATTATAAGAGTGTCCACGTTAGTTTTGGATTTTTTTAGCATGCTGACAGGTCATATTTTATACAACTCTACGCATGCCCCATTACTTTAGTTACACATCAAGTATATTTTATACTAGAGGAAATTATTTTTTTCTAAATTAAAGTCCGTATTACTCTGATAAAAAACGGTTAAATTGATTGATGATGACGTCAATTAGCAAAGTTTCTTCTTTGTTACGGGTTTTTACGTTCAAAACAGATGCATCCTTAAGATTTAGGACGGGAAATCAAAATGTTAGAAATTCAACTATCTAAATAGTACCTATGGAAGAGAGAGAAAGGATTACTTTCTCACAAATAATGAAGAAAATTAATAAAACAATCAAGATTGAGAACCCCTGATTAATATTTCAGTAGCAGTACCCTCGCCTGGAGTAACAAAGTGTTGGCTAAAGGACAATTTTTGCTTGATAGCAAAGAAGCTAGCTGCTCAACCAATCCTCAGTGTTACTCCTGAACACACCCATACGTAACTACTCAATAATTATATCAATTGATATAAGTTTTCTCCTCAAAAATGAAAGAATAATAATAAGATTTTGAGACTAAAAATTTAACATACTATTATAGCTGAAGATCCAGTGAGTATTTGAGTCGCTATCTCTAACAAAAAAAAATCTTACTCAATACACACTACTCAATGCTACATTCAAAACGCCTGCAATATTTCATTAATATTTATTTATTAGATCAAAATATGATTATGCCATACATCAAGGAGTACTATATTCAGTTCATCCCGTGACTGTTTTTCTTGCATTCATCCAAATAAACTTTGCTTTATTCAAAAGATAGGGTATGTGTGAAAAAGGCATAAAGCATAAATATGTACTAAAGTGTGCTGGGTTCATTAAAACCCTCCTTTGTCGTACTATACTCTCTTCAAACCTTACACTTATATGTATACGTACTTAAGAGAAAAACAACAACAACAACCCCATCTATTATTTAAATTATGTAAAGAATGTGACATTTGACAATTTATTATAGAACATTTTTTGTGCGTTTTTATTGTGAGTGTGTTTCTTTAGTCACAATCAGTGGAAGATGATATTTTTAGATTTTCATTCTTGGATGTAAATGTACATACATTGTACATGATAATTATAGTTGTAGGATATATGACCTGCGTTTATGTAAATAAAAAGAAACAGAAAATTAACTTGGTCGCCCATATATTTTAAAGAAGGTTTGTGAGAAGAGCAGCTTAGCTGTGAGATGAAGGAAATAAATACAAAGGTCCCATCCGTGTATCTGGGGCGGAATTACAACACACATATACCTATAACTCCCAGACTAATTCTTAGTATTACTCTCGATTACAGGTGTGTTCGTTTGAATGAGAGACTCGGTTTTAGGTTGGATAATATATTATTGGAGTAGGAGAAGGGATCTCTCGACTATTTGTATTTATATTTTTATACCGTCAATACATATATGTAAAATAGATAAAGAAAAACAATTTTCACTCAATCCATGCACCGTTGTACGCAAAAAAAAAAACTGTTCCAGCTTACCCCTGAGCTTTTAACAGCTATTCTTGATGAAGCTCTGGTCCAAGTCGGGTCAAGTGTCAACAACAGGGGCATTCAACTGGTCTTTGCTCCTCAATAGGATGCAACTGAGACTGCCCTTCAAATGCCCAAATATGGCTGGGTCCATTGGTACAGCATCAAGGAAGTGGGGGAGTGGCAACACTCCTTTGGGAAAACGCCAGGAGCTTCCTTCATCATTTATAGCAGCTTTAGATTTACTTATACCATTTGGCTCAACTTATTTAAGTGAGGAGACTGTTACTACATTAACTTAAATAAAAATTGATACATATCGCGGCTTAGCATGTAAAGGTTGATTTTCCAGAGGCTTTGTCCAAAAATAAAACTGGAATAGATCTGCTTGCTCAATGCACATCCGTCACAATAAGACTTTAATTCTTTATAATCCTATTTACACATCCACAATGCAATGTAATGTTATTTGTTTGAGTGTGGGAACGAATCATGCAGAAGGATTTAAACTGGTTTAGTGCTCGTACCTCTTATTATAAACTATTTTAAGTTACATGAGCTTATTCTATAATCAAATAAAACATTTTTTTTAAAACACCATTTAAAAACAAAGAAAAAGGAGATCCAAATTTCACGACGGAAAGAAGGAAGAAATTGTAAGGATCATCGGCTGCTCGGAGATTCTTATAGGTGGAGAAGCTGAAAAAGTATAACCTGAGCCTTGCATGGAATCCTGGCGGGGTGTTTTCAACCAAATTTGGTTTCCAGCCTTTTTTGACTCAGTGAAGGAGAAGAAAAATGGCCAAGGACCACGATGTCTCTGAGAAGACGCTCAGGAAGACAGCAAAGAACCTGGAAGCCGTCTCTTATGCTAGAAGCCGACATCAGCTGTTGACAGAGGGCACGAAGGCTAGGAAGATAGAGAAGGGGCGAAGCTACTCAGCTGGCTAAAAAGTTGGAACGTTGACCAGGCGAGGAACTCTAGGAATGACAGTTACATCGCTTACCACATTAATGAGGCCCCTGCTGTTCACTCGACAAAATCACTCTGCTTCGGTCATGAATTTTGGATTGGTGTGCTCCGACAGGAAGAGGATGAAGCCTCACTGGTTCAAAAAAGGAATCAAAGTGGGCATGCAGGAGTACCTCGACCTCATGAATAACGTGGTGAAGCTGTGGATGAGAACTATCAAGATAGTGCCCCCTCCCACAAGTCCCAAAAAAGAAAAGTGCAGGAAGAATTTTGCTAATTTCTGGCCGGGGGAGTTTTGGCCCCAAGCTCGCTGGAGCTGACCCCCCTTAGGCTCTAGGTTGTGGGCAACATTGAAAGGAAGGCATGTACGACTTCTCACTTCAATGTGGAACGGTGGACAAGGACTGGGAGGATATGAGTGAGTACTTTGTTAGGAAGACGTGCTTGTCATTCCGCACTAGGATCGAGACCATGCTAGCACCCAAGGTAGGATATTTTCAGAAATGATAATGACATTCCAATAGACCACTAAAAACTTCAATTCTCTGCCTCTTTTATTTTCGAAAATCGAGGCGAAATTGTACACGAGAATCAATTACTACATGATCCGTTGCTGCACACTGTATATGTATAATAAAACAAGGCAATAGAGCAATCATTTTTTTATAGACAGTACGGTCCTTCAAATTGTTGGTTCCATTTTGACATGAAAAGTTGACCATATCCTTAATATTAATGAAAAAAAGGGGTTTCATTATTATATACTTGGTAGTTTAGGCCCACAATATTGATGGCATCCAAATTGTTATGTCACGTGGAAACAATATATACAGTATAATTTTATTAATAACTAGAAGTAATAAAAGACATTTCCCGGGTCTTCTAAAAGAAAAAATTTTCTTTAATAATATAAAAGATAGCTCCTCAACATATCATTAGTATTACTCATGAGCAAACTGATGAGCCAGGTAGAGCTTTAGTCGATAGAGCGTTCACAAAACACACTCGGGGCTACATGCAAAACGCCTACAATATTTCATTTAAACGACTTCATTGCCATTTCTTCGATCAAAGTTAGGAATATGATATACATTAGTAAGCACAATACATATCGACATTTAAACGCCTACAAGATCTACATTGACTATATACATTGTTATGGCTTGGATCAAAAAACCCTTAATTTGATTCAAAGATTCATACATACAGATTAACTTTGCATTGTTTATATATATTACTTTTTATTTAAATAATAAGTAAAATTACTAAATTTCCACGGAGTGATAATTAATAAGTAACTTATAACTAAAAAAAGTAATATTGTCCAACACTGTAGCACAGACTCATCAGTAGAGCAGTTTGATTATCAACTTTTTAAATTTCGATTAGGGCTTGTTCGGAAAAGTTGGCATCCCGTATGAAAATTACCTATTGCAATGATTATTTTGAGGTCGCACACTTCGATCAAATTATGAAAAAACTCTTTTATTTGTGAATATAGATACTAAAAGAAACGTTTTAATTATATTGGCTCAAATATTTTTGATATACATTTTTTTAACCTATAAAAAGTGTCAAAAAATATTTTCTCTAAAATTGTTCTATTGAACAAAAAAGGAGAAACAAAGTCAGGGAAATTTGATGATTTCCGTATAGTGAGTGCATCCTTTTTTTTTTTTTTTTACATTTACAGAAAGGAAAGATGAAAATTTTTAATGTTATTCTCCCTTGTTGTTCCATAGGGTATTAAAAAAAACTTTACTAACGTTTTCTTTTAAAGGGTTGAAATAATATCTATTATAATTAATTAATGCAAAATAATCAATAATATTAATTATTATTGGAAAAATAATGAACTTTTGTTCAAGATGCTCCACCTAAAGATGACACCGTGGGTAAATTTCATACCATATACAACTTTTCCGTGTTGCCCGTAAAGGAAATTCGAAAAAAGTAGATCGTCTAACCAGTCTATACTGTACAATAAAGAAGCCGTCAATCCACATCTCTCTCTCCATTTAAATATGAGCCTTGTTACTCATTATTATAAACATGTATCTGCAATGAACTAAATACAAACATACATTTCTTCATCTTAATGTGTCTACATACATACACTCACACAATGAGGTCATTTGCAAAAAGAAAAACAAATCTTAAAGATAAAACTTTGCGGAAAGGAATTTCCAAGTGTTATAATAATGTCTCTAAGAGCGTAAAAAATTTGTAAAATTACTACATATTATCTACATACTTGGACACATTTCTTAATTTGGCAAAAATAGACAAATATTGACTGTTTCATTTCGGTCATGGTCCTTTTATTCAGCTGATGGCAAACAGATGCAGTGATTCAATACAAAAGCAAGCTATAATGATTGTTTCTCAAAATTTCATGTTGATTACATTTGTATTCTTCGACAAATGCCCCTCAATTTCTATCAAGCAATTATTCTTATTTGCCCTTTGGGTGTGCTGCAAATTGAACTTTAAGTAACCCAAATTTATCATCACGATAACAGAATAAGAAATTGATATATTTAATATGAAAGGGGTCATGTCGGGGCCTATATTAGTCCCTTGAATTAAATAAAGGTTCTAAATTATCGTTAAAATTCGGGGGTATATTAACTCATCTTGGAAATTTGAATACAAATTGGTTCAAATATGTCTATTAAATATTGGACTGTATCCAAGGTTAATTGAAATATAGGGTTATACTATCAAGTAATCATCCTTGCCATAATTTTTAATTTGGCTGAGTGCTTGCAAGACAAACAGATTTTGATATCATAGAGTATAACAACAGTACTCTAACAGTAACAACTAATGAAGGCGATACATACTTCTTTTCTACTCTTGGTAACATTTATACTCTTTGACGTCACTAATAAAAAGCACAGTGGAAGGCAGACATTAGTCCGAAAAGCGTTATGGTATAACTTTGTACTTTTATTAACCTATTAAATCGTGAATACAATTAAAATGCTTAAAATACTTGTATGAATATAAGAAATTTAGAAAACAATAAGTTAATCTTATAAATGTCAGGGTGTAAAATATAGTACAGGGTGTTGTTATCTGTGGAATATTTCCATTCAAATAATTTCATATTATTGAATTAAAAAAGTCGTTTTTTATATATTACAAATTGAAGCAGTTAACTGATTTTCAATAGTTACGCCAATAAAAACTCAGGAGCTAAATTGCAATTAGTTTATTGTTTATAGAATATATTGTTTTCAAACCATTTTTTTCATTATTCATTTTCGATGACAAACGCGCACTGTCCTCCCTACTGCAACACAAAGTAGCGTCTACAGACTAATCGCCACGCATTATCAATGAGAAAGTTTTGTTGCATCAACCTGTACATCTGTGATATTGATAATTACATAATGATACCATTTTGATTTTTGTCCATATATGTGAAATGTACATATTATAAGAGCAACTGAGTCAAGGGTCAGTAAGTTTATCTTTTTTCAATTGAAATGAGAATTTATACATTAAAAAAATTTGCATCACTTAATTTCCAAAAACTTTGATCAAAAGGTATATCTACTTCCCAAAGAAAAATCCTAAGTAGGATCCTTTCTTGACTTTTTTGCATCTCCATCCGTGACTTAATATTAGAATGAAGATAATTTATAGAGAGATTTTTTTTTTAAATATGAATTTTTGTTTGACTTCAGAAACAATTTAAGCTCATTTTTTGTCAAACACCGTATTATTCGACTTGTGAGTCCTCCGACTCTCAAGATGTCTCTGTAATTTTTTTGGTCCTTAGTCGATTTCTATACTCTTATTTTCTTTCTTTAGGTATGTTAGACAATACTCAGTGATAATAAACGAACAATCCAAATGGTAAATCAGATAATTTAAAGCATTTTTAGAGGAGAGCAGCTTAGCTATCATGACGTTTCATTAGATCAGCAGCTATAAGCAACTGTGACGAAGTAGAGAAGGAAATCAACAAGGACATTGTCAAGCATTACTCTGATGTTATTCCTCAATTCTTCTCAGAGTCCAACAAAAACTTACAATTATAACTCAATAACAAATCCTCAAAATTTATCTCCGTCTTTTATGTGCACAAACGAATTTTCAATCATGTTTGGAATAAAATTGAATGTAGCAGAAAAAAGTAGTTAAATATTTATTACTACACCTGAGGAAAATAAAATTCATTCTTTAAATTACCAATTCCAAAAAAGCAGGCCAACTAAAAAATACACAGACGATTTACCTCACTAATCATCATCATGGATTACACAAGAGAAGGATTGGAACAAGTGAATCTATTTTTCTGCCTGCTATATATTTCCCTATATGACTAGGGAAGTGAAAATTTTCAAATACTCGTGTGCATTAATTTATTTAGAACACATGCACAAGTTGATAAGCTGCAAGAAATTAGTGTTTTTAATAATTATTTATCTCTGTTTTGATCATTCAAACTTATTAGCAAGCAAGGGGCACCATATTTTTTATAGGGGTTATTGTTACGATAGAGTTCATAGCTTAACAATTCAACCAAGTTAAGTTCAATCTGTCAACATTTAGAACAGAAATCTAGGGTAAAATAAGTATAAAATCTACAGCTGACACTAAAATACCAAGGAGTAGTAGATATTTTGGGCAATCTTGTAAGTATGTACATGGGTACTAGAGGTCTGTGTCCTCAACCTAAAAAAAAGCTAGTGTCCCTCAACTCAAATAAAATAAAACACTACCTTCTTCTTCTGTATATCTTAATTTACTCCATTGAATGTACTATGAATGGAAAAGTTAGTATATTATTTAAAGGCCTGTGTCTCTCTTAAAAAATGTATTAAACTCTCCACTTTTTTTAGTGAATATGCCGGATCGTTGTATTGCCCCAAAATGTAAAATAGGTCATCCAGGTTATGAAAAAACGTTGTGTTCAAATAAGTTTAAATCGAATATCCAGACTGAGTTCAAATATAGAAAGGCATTGAAAAAGGTAGGGCCGATTAGACTTAATACCAAGAAACCTCATATTTTGATTTCTTTTTAAATTTGCGATAAAGGACAATACCTCATTAGAAATGTGCTGTAATCTTTTCTAGTTTTATGAAAAAAAACTTTGATAAGAAAGATTGTACTAATGATCAAATAATATTACCAAAATTGAATCGTGCATTGTAAATTGTTAGTATATTAAATGATATTTTCACAGTTTTTTCCAGTTCTTTATATCTTTTTATTAGTTATAAATCATTATCGACTCATTATTGAGCTCATTTCTCTAAATCTTTTCAAAATTTCGACAAAAATGTATGATATATTTAATACGCATAGCTATGTTTGTTATGGCGACAAATGTATGATTTATTTTTATATTTTATATTCTTTCTTAGTGTATCCCATGTGCTAATTGGTAGCATTTTTAGCTCGTCGGTTTTTTGGAATCGGCAACCTTGAGAATGAATTTGTCTTCTCCTAAGCTGTAATCATTTTGATTTTCTTTTCTTGAAATGTTCCCTTAATGGTACAGAGCAGTTTGAAGCAAACAATTACTTTATGTGACCTAGGATTGGTCTTTAAAATCCATACACATTAAGCATATGTTCATCTATAAGAGCGTCCGAGTATCGAACTTACACAGAGTGAGTTCAAAAGAATAATTTCCAGGGAGTTAACCTGTCAAATGAGCTACGTTGTTGACCTTTTGATTATTTAATTCCCGAGGAATAAACCTCCTTTTCTACTAGACACAATATACAGGCTATCTTTGATATATACGAAACCGGATAGAATATTTGTGTGTACACATAAAAGACGGAAAGTAAACCTGAGGATTTTTTTTTTCAGAGTTATAAGTCATTTTTGGACTCAGAGTAGAATTAAGGATTGACGTTGGAGTAATTCTTGCCTATCTTCTTGTTTATTTCCTTCTCTCCACGTCAAAGCTGGTTGTAGCTGATCTAATGAAACATCATTACAATCTGGCTGCTCTCTTCTAAAATGTTCCTCGAAATCAGGGGTACCATGTTGATTTTCTGTTTTTTTTCTTTAACGTTCCCAAGATACCACCGATAAGCATCTCTGATTGTCATACACGTCCTAATCAATATTGTAGCGTGCAACCTTTCCTAATAAAAGAAAAAAAACCAAAATCAGTTGATAGTAGTTAGCCAATTCTTCCCAAAATGGAACTATTATTCAACTTGCGGCAGTATCCAGTTTTGCCCGGATTAATTAAGCGTCGGCCAAAAGACAAATTTTGTTTTAATAATATAGAAGATAACTCCCAAAGAAATCCTCAGTGTTACTCACACGTAACTACTCAATATTTATATTAATTCATATGTGCTCTGTTCTCAAGAACGAACGAATAATAATAAGAGTTCACTAATAAAAACAATCAAAATTCATTTTAAGAAACCAGGCTTTATATTTAATTCAAATCTTAACATATACTTAAAATAGACATGAAATGTGATATGATATACATAGGAGACCAATAAAGAAAATATACCGAAACAATCTCCTTGTTATATATACGTACGCCTTGCAATATTTCATTCATAAGACTACATTGCCATTTCTTATATCTAAAATATGTATATGGTGTACATTCACATTCGATGCTATATTATTGAGCATGGCTACATATATATTTCTTAGATCCAAATATGTTTATAATATACATCATAGAATACTATATACGATGCACCCGGTGACTTGATGTCAAATACTCGTAATTTTAGACTGATAAACTTTGTTTTTAACATAAAGAATTGTTCACAGAACCTTAATTTCAACCAATCTACATTTAGAACACTAATTAAGGTGTAGCATAAAACTAAACTGTTGACAACAACAAGAAATGTAAATTGTTTTCCATAGTGAAGAAAATAACTATGGAAAACATATTTCTATGTTATTTTTCAAAGTTTGAAAACTTATAAGCAACTGTATCTGTAATAGTAAGGAACATGAAAGCCTCATGTAGTTTTTTACCTGCCATCAAATGATTGTATCAACATTATTGTTATAGGACGTACGATGTGTAAACATCGAAAGAGAGACTTGAGAGAGCGTTCAATTATCGTGTTTTGACTCTTTGCGTTCCTAATTATGTATTAGATCATGAATAGATAAAGGTTTGGAGTAGGAATATATTCAATAGGGAATTCCTTCAATAAGTAGTCTAGAATGATATTTCAAATCACTTTTTGATATATTTTTTTTGAATATGAACCGATTTCTGCCGATGCTCACTTTTTTTAAACGCACATTGATTCATCAATAATTCATCTGTAGAATCGGTCTACACCTTATTTTAAACAAGACATATTTTCATCCACACCATTTTTTATAGGGACAATCTAAACCGAATTAACCTTTTGAGACCGGTACAGATCGAAAGATTAAAGACCATATAAGTTTGGTTCGGTCCACTAAAAATCATAACGGTCTCAGATCGGGAATAGGACTTCCAAGCCAAAAGCCAACACTATTTAACACTTCTTGCTCAACGTTGAATTTGACTCGAAACAGAAGTTTTTAGATGATGATGACTCGCAATTCCTTTGGAGACATTTTATTTAGGAAAGCGGCGCCTGGTCTCGGAATATGGAGAGCTCGATCAAAGAAAGATTTACATCTTCTGGACTTTTTATTTGTGAAATTTGTGCCTGGAACTTTTCAAAAAGTTTGATTGGAAATATTGAATATATATATAGGACTAAAGACCTACAACAAAAATGATATGTTGGCCATCAACATAATGCAAGCTAGGATGACTTTCCTCAAAAATTAGTAGGGATGGCATTTCTATTTATCAACTAATGATCTTCCGTTTCTATCAATAAATTATTCTTACTAATCATTTGGAGGCACCACATAAGCTATCTAACAAAACGCAAGGTGCTATGGCAGTATTTATTTTGAGACGCAACATAAATAAACTACAATGGGACCTCAGTAATGCTCAAACGTCTACCTAAAATCATTTTCCCATATTTTGTTTGATTATGTGTTTTTAACATTTATTGTGATCACCTCTCAAAATTTACTGTGCCTTTACTAAGAACATATGTTATATAACTTTCCCATAGAGTCAATCACAATAGGTTTCTAATTTTTTCCTAAATCCTGCTTTTAAAAACACAAGTTTTGTGTGACATTGGACTTCTCAGAATATAATATACTCGTTATATTTATAATCTTTGTACAAATCTTACCAGAATCAGTCTGTAACTTTAATAATCCTGCTTAAAAACAAAACAAAAACTGAAGTTAGTGTAAGTGGAGGAAGTTAAAAAGGGCATTACTTTTTAATTTATATTTTCTTAGATGAGGTGATTTTTGTCTGTATATATGTATTTCATGCTGTATGTACTAGTTACAATCATTTTTGATAGAAGACATAACATTTTTATCTAAGAAATAACAATGTAATCATACTACTAAAATAACAGGGATATTTTGCATGTAGCATCGAACGTAAGCATCATATCAAAAGAGAAAAGTTACTATATACATATGTATGTATTGATTTGTATAACAGTATAACAATATGTAAAATTGAATCAAATCTTGCAAGGGTTTTGGTAAAGTACTACTTTATACAGCCCTATACTATAAAATATGAATGATAGACTCTTTTAACAAAAAGCGTGTGTAGCTAAGGCTCAG
Source organism: Lepeophtheirus salmonis (assembly GCF_016086655.4). Taxonomy (NCBI): domain Eukaryota; kingdom Metazoa; phylum Arthropoda; class Copepoda; order Siphonostomatoida; family Caligidae; genus Lepeophtheirus; species Lepeophtheirus salmonis. The sequence goes on from NC_052139.2 coordinate 13,263,364, forward strand.
TCAGGTAGCGCTCTAGAGACTAAAGTACTCGCTGACTCATTTTAATTATTTTTTCTCAAGTTCTTATTCTTCTTCTTGGAATCTTGATGTTAGAACATCTATGTATTGAGTAACTACGTGTGAGTGTGTTCATGAAAAACGTTGATTAACACTGATGTTCATTTAGGTAGTAATAAATTATATTTTTTAAGCAAAGTTTGTCTGTTCGAGGACATATAATAACCCCGAGCAATACAGGATACTACCGCTAGTTATAAATTTATTAAAACATATTTTTATTAAGAGAGTTGTAGTATTTTGTAACAATTTGCCGCCACTCTCAATTACTTTGTAACAAACTAATATAAGGAAACATCGCTGATGTCCAATTGAAATGAAAGAAATATAAATTGATAGATTACATATAACAGGCCATATCGGTGCCAAATTAACCTTCACATAAAAAAATGAAGGTTCTAAGCAATGACTAACATTTGGGGGTATCCCAAATTATTTGATAAATTGGAAAACAAACCCCAAAATTGATTCAAATATGTCACTCTGTTGTCATGTAGGGGCAAAGTAATTTGATCCAGAACTTTCTATCCCTTTGACAAATTTGAGAGAAATACAACAATATGTGTATGGCCCAGTAACATAAGGCGTTTTTAGGAAATTGACCTCGTTTCTTAGATGGATATAAATACTACTTTTATTTTAATTAAAATTAGAGGTTTTTCTTTACTTTTTAAATTGTGTGGACACGGGTCTCTAACGCAATCACAAATCTCCCTTATCTCTGATCAAAGACTTCATTAAATATATAAAATTACTAGTGTTGAGATACGGTCCAAGACCGATTTCTTTTTCTGGTTCGGTTTGAAGTAGGGGTGCTACTCAGAATCGTATGACATCCCTAGTTTCTCCCCTAAAAATCCCAAGAATCGACATTGAAATCCCAATAATTGTTTAAAGAATATCAAAGAATACAATTTGACACTTAGCTTGAATCAGTTATATTTCATATCCTTCTTCACCTTCATTAATTTGTACTGATAAGTGTATAATATCATATTCTTTATGTGTTTTAAGCCTATTTGCATATCCTTAATAAATATTCCTCTACTCAAGTTTCGTTATTAAGGCTATAGGATACTGCCAGCTCGAACATGGGCCAACGTTCCTTCTAACATATGATTTAGTCACCATTAAAATCGTATGAAAACGAATAAATGATTAACCCTTTAGCAAAACAAAGTTTGATGGCATAATCAAACGAAAGTAATCAATTATTATTGGATGTATAAAATCCCTAGATTTCGAAACAAATAATTCCTAACGTAACGTCAATCTCACAAGTCTCTCTTTGGTTTAGTTTAGTAAAAATTTTAACGGTCTTGGATCAATCGTTGATTTTCAGACCGAAATCCAACACTAACAATCATCAGATTGAACTAATGTCATTTAATTAAAATAAAAAATAAAAACTCGGTAAAAAAATATACAATAATAAAATTAATTTTTTTCCCCCGAGTTGTTTTTTCTTTGGATCTTTTCGACTATAACTCATGCCTGTCTTATCTGATGGATTCTAATGTGAAAGATGAGGGGTTGATGTGAACATCTAGAGTTTATTTCTTCTTTTTATTTTAGGGGGAGGGGGGATACTTAAAATAAAGGCACAAATATAATATGTAGATATATTTTCAACCTGTTATTTATGATCTCTTTAAAGATGCCAAAAAACCGTATGTGTGCCTTATCTTATCCATAATAAGGTTATATGGAAAAGATGGGTAGATAGCTATGTAGAAGGGCTGTCGTACATATAAATACTAGGTATACACCTATGAAATGATACTTTTCAAAAAAAAAAATTCAACATTTATTCTGAAAAAATGATTACAAATATAATTTTCAAAGTATGCCCCTTTGCTAGCCACAAATTTTCCCCTATTTTTCAGGAAATTTATGGATGCCTTTCCAAAAAAAAATGGTTCGTCTTTGGCTGCAAACCAGCCATCCATCCATTTTTTGGTTTCAGCGTGAGAATCGAAGCGTAAATCATTGAGTGTGTGGCCCATCGAGGCAAATAAGTGATAATCGGAAGGCGTCAGGTATGGTGAGTAAGCTGTATCAGCAAGAGATTTGTAGTTGTACGATTCAACAAGCTAGCGGGTGGTTATAAAGTGATGCAGTTACCTTGTGTTGCCTGTCTTCATATTTTGGCCGTTTATGGCGTAGAGTATGGTTCAAATCGGCCAATTGTTGTTGGTAGCGATCACCATTAACAGTTTTACCGGTTTGTAGAAGGCCAAGTGTATATGAAACTACACTGGTCCAAGAAGAATTTTCAGTGGCTGGCCCCACTTTTAATTTCTCACATCAAAATCACCACATTGGAATTTTTCAAACCACCTGAATCACCGTCCTCTGCTTAGAACATGTCCATTTTAAGCTCCCACAAACATTTGATGTGCTGGAGAAGCGTTTTTCTTCAATTGGTAACAGAAAATCAATGATGTCCATACAACGTAGTTTGTAAGCACAAAATTAGACATTTTTACGCGCAAAATAAGTGAGTTGTTGAATGAAACTATACAAACAACGAATTAAATATTGTTGGCAGACGTCAAAATAAGTATTTAGATTTTTGGACCGGTTTATAATGTATAACTCGCGACACCTAAGGACCAATAGCCCAAAGTCTCATTTCATAGACGCATACCTAGTATGTACATTGAATAGGTTTGTTAAGTCAGGCAGCAAAAAAAGTCTTCTTTGGAATAATAAAGATAAAAGAGGGTTTCCACTCTCAAAAATTTTAATATCAAAAAGATTCGTCAATTTGTGGTACGACGTGAAGGCATTTTTTATTACAATACAATAATATAAATATGTATGTATATTTGAAGGCAACACTAAATAAATGTTTACGTTTTGGTATTTGATGGTGTTTGTCTCTGGTTCATGTTCATGGGATGGGAAGAGATTCTGGGCTCACTCACTCAAAATAATGAAATCCATCTCTTTTTTACGTAAGAATTTGAAAAATGTTTTGGTTGTTAAGCAGATTGACTGTCTTTCTTAGTTGATACTACATACCAATTGGAGTAATCATTCCGTTAAATAAAATAAAAGACCTTAAACAAATATGTGGTACGTCAATATAAAAAGAAACTTGAACAAAAATCAAGAAAAACAGAAAATCCCACTATAATTTTTTTACTTTATATATCTTTTGTAGAAGTTGCAACCGAAAAAATAAGATCAATAGTTTTAAATGAAGGATTTATAGTACTTGGGATAAGAATAATACAATCATTGCATATTTTGTTGATAAGTGTTACATGAAAAAAGTAATTTTTGACTATTTTAATACAAATTACAATTAAATATAAGTATTCTGTGGCACATTAATAAGTTCAAATTCACAAAGTACATAGTAAATATGTAATTTTAATCAATCAAAATAAAATGATAGTATAAAACAATAGCTAAAAAAACTATTATGGGTTATTGAATTATGAATTTTAAGACAAAGAAATTGCAACTTGTACTCTTTGGGTATATAAGTGGGAGGATTTAAAATACGAAAGAGTTTTAGCTCTAGTTTAAAAACATTATTTGTTTTGTGAGACTTCTATTGACGCCGATATGGTCTTTCAAATGAAATCTATAAACTTCCCATTATTTTATTGTGATGATTAATTTTGACTAATTCAAGTGCAATTTGTGGAACACCCAAGAGATTAAAAAGAACAGTGTGTTGATATAAATTGAAGAAACTTCGTCGAAGAATACAAATGTAATATAAACAAGTCCATTATATAATAATAATAACGGGTCAACAAGATGAATGAAAGAGATCGAGAAGAACTTAGATAAAGGGTAATCGCGATTACACATTAAATGAATATGCTAATGTGATGTATTAACATTGATTACTAACACCAAGTACAATGCAAGTAACCTTTTAACTAGAGTGGCCATATTTTACTTTCCCTACAAAAAAAAAGTATTTGGGGTCCGTTCAATTCAAGTGGGTTTTGTTTAAATTTTGATTTTTGATCGTTATTTGTTTATTTTTCTAAAGTCAATGCTCAACTGCTGTTTCCACAAGAAAAAAATTGCAGATTTCAGGGATAGTTAAAAAAGTCTCGGAACAGGATGTAAAAAAAAAGACATATCCGGGTTGTAAAGAGAGATGGTCACCCTAAATTAAACAAATTAATCATTTTGTCAATGTTCGAAATTAAAATAAGTAATTTGACGATTAAGTGAGAAAATAGAAACATACATACAGCATATTTCGGCTCACATGGCGTACTGACTCTGCTAGTCTTGGGACATCCCTTTTGTCTACTACACGTGCATAGAATGAGTGAGATGAATGAGGCTAATGGCGTCATACAAAGAAAAAAGTTATAATCTATTTATAGAGACTCATTAACTTGAAAGAGAAAAATAGACAGAAAGACGGAATAAGATACTCAATGACACTCAAATTGGCTCAAAAGAGGGGTAGTAAGTAAGAAGAAGATCTAACTCCAATATATCTTTGCATTAGTGTTGAGACTCGGTCCAAAAATGATTTCTTATTTCGTTTCGCTCTTAAATAAATTTATTTTACCACTTTGTACTGATATTTATTAAAATTTTATCGTTTTCAAAATGTAAAGTGTTTTTTTTCTGTCTTAATCGATGGACCGATTTTCTCTCATAAATCATGATTTATGAGATGTACAATACGATTTATACAACACAATAAACCATATATGTCTTTGTTGAGGTCGTCAATGTTCACAACTTTGAAACACACATGAGGACATCAACAATTTATCCATAGAATCGATCTAGACTGAATTTTTCATGAGACGGATTCAGAATGATTTTTTTGTAATAACAATCCGGACTGACATTTTATACAGTACTAATCTAGGCCTGCATTTTTCTTTCCAACTGGTTAGACTGAACTTCTTTAAAGTACCAAATTAGTTTGGTCCATTAAAAATTATCACCGATCTAGGATTTTCAGACCGAACCCCAACCCTACTACTAAGTGAATATTATTATTTCTTGGAAATACATATAATCATTATCCTAGAAGAAGGCTTACATCCTTGCTGAAAAGTAAGTTAAGAGTGACTCACTATAAGAATCAGAGGCCAAAGCCTTCCCATAGAACATTCTTTGCTAAATAGCGTCATCTATTACAGATTACAACAAGTACTAACTGCCTTTTTTACGATTGTGGAATGAATACGTCGTTGATCGATCCCATTTTTTGAACTGCCTTGAAACACTTCTGGCTAGCCTTTAATACAAGAAACAACATCTTACCTATGCATGCACTCAAAGTTCATTTTTAAACAACGTATGCACGCTGTCGTATAATGTAGTCAAAATAAATCCATAATTTTCGATTATTGTTGATTTCCTCGGCAGTGAAAACAGTGTTTTTATTGACTGTCGAAGTCGACGATTTCCATTATTTTATCCACATTTTCGACTATAACCCTTCCATATCCTGCTGTATATTTGACATCAATATTAGTGACAGAACCGGCATTGGTTGCATTAGCTTTTAAGTTATCAGGTTATAAACACTATTCATATTTTCAGTATCTTCGCTTGCATTTTTCCCTTTATCGACTAAAAACTGTAAAATGTAGCGTATATTCTCTTTGATGGTGCCAATCTTTGACGCCATCTACTAAAATATAAGTCAAACAATCACAAAATCGACTATAAATTTTTAGTACGAAATCTTATCTTTCTAACACCATCTAGTGTAAACCGATTGCACTGATAAAACGCAACATACACATTTTTTAAAGCCATCTATTATAAAAATAATGGATTTATTTTAACTACACCTAGTATAAGTGATAATGATGTCTTTTCGAGGTTAATTTAAAATTTGGCAAGTTTTTTAAGGACTGATAACAGGGACAGGATGGATTTTAAGTCCCATATTAAAGACCAATACAATTTTACTCAACACTGAATAAGATTTTAGTTTCTGAAATTAAGGCTTTAAGGAGCTCATTTTATTGATGCCTTCTAAAGGACGTTCTAAAATTTGATAATTTGTGAAGGATTGATAAGAGCGACTGTCCTTATTTTAGTCTTTATATAAAGGACAAATACCATTCTACTCATCCCGGAATATTAATTGCGATTTCATTCTTTGTATTAAGGCTTTAAGGAGCATATTCTATTGTCACCTTCAAGAGGTAGCTCTAAAATTTGAGACATTACTAAGGATTGATAACAGGGATTTGACTTAATTAAGTCTCCGTATTAAGGTTGATACAACGAATATGGTCCCTAAATAGTCATTTTAATTTAAGTCTCTCGTATTAAAGCTTTAAGGAGCTCCTTTGATAAACTTACAAACGACGTAGCACTCTTTGGTTAAAATATGTTGAATTTGTTTTCGGAGTACTATCATGATATCTAGGTCATTTGTTCTGACATGTCTGATTCCATGTAGATAGAGAACATACGCACATAAAAAGAGAATGAACAAAGAGGGGATCAAATGATCAAAATCCATTAAGTAGAGTGGTGTAAATACAAGCATACACATTTCACATCCAAACAGACTGTTTGTACCATAGAGAAAAAAAAAATAGAGATGACAATTTAGGAATTAGATTGATTTAAAGTTCAGCTGTTGTCAAATATAGATGTAGTACAGAAGATATGCCGTGTATTGTACCATGCAACATTTCCTCCATAAAGAAACAGAAAAAAGGTCGGGAATCATTTGGACCTTGGCCAAATAAGTCAATCATACCAACCACTATTTATATCTTATATATACATATCACTGTTATATTAGGTATTTATATACAGTTTTTAAAATAAATTACATAAACATATTTCATAATCTTTTATTTAATAATATAATATTGCTTTGTAATGCAAAGTGGAGGGCAGACGGTCAGTAGACTCTGTCATTACAACACTACCCAAAACGTCTTTATATTTTATGGTCGTCTGTCGATTTTGTACTTATTTGTGTTGGGAACGTTGTATCGTCGAATTCAAATTATTTGAACTGTTAAACTATGAGCAATCAATCCAATACTCTAGCCCAAGTATAGGAGTAGAATAACTTAAGTTTCCCCACTTTAATCTTGTGTCTTTTTCATCTCTCCTTTAGGAAGAAAGGTTGAAAGATGCAATGAAGAGAAGGACTGGAAATATAATCAAGACAGCTGTTAATTGTATTCTTCAAATTCAATTCATTTATTATTTTTCTTAATGGATTTGATTTTTATTGTTTCCCTTTATAACGTCTCAACAAGAGCAGACGCATCAACTGTTTTTTCTTTTTTCAATTTATAAACTACATAAGTTTTTTTCATTTGAAAATCCCTTTTCTACTTACAAAAGAAATTTAGGTAAAATATTTTTGTCATAATGACCACATTTTCAATAATCAAAATGAAATATTTTGCTCTATTGGTGAATGCTACACATTAAATAGAAAAATAACAGATATTTTTTTACCCTTTCTCCCGAGTTTTTTTATGAATAGCATGTACATGATACAACGCATGGCTGTAATTTCCAAACATAAATATTTATCAAATATATAAAGATGTAATTGAATCTTCTAGTGAATCGAAATAGTTTTTGGCTTTTCTTATTTTAATAGATTTATTCTCCGTTTACGTACACAAGGGTTACTCATTTCTCGGGAAACTGTCGTTGCGCAAGATACCGGGAAGTAACGGAATTCCTGAAGTAAATAATGAAAACTTTAAAATATATGTATTTAATTTTATACTTAAAGAAAAAAGAATAAATTCTATACTAATTTTATCTAAATATACTCCATTTTTTTAATTTTAATTTATCATCACAAACTACTAGGAGTACCCCGGATTGTTCATAGTTACTAGACGTCGATTAACTTTGCTTTAAGTAACATTGCCCCAAAAATGCATATTCAAGTAGTGGGGGCCAAAATTGTATCATGGTGACGTCATCAGAGGTGCCTGCAGGATATTTTTAGGAGGATTGTTGGGCTATTTTTCTTGACAATTTTGATAGAAAATATTTTTTTTTTATAAATGATAAATTAGAAAAATAATTTTTTTTTCATGGGAAAAATTGAAAATTTTTAGAAGAGGCTAAATTTGAATAGATCATAATTATTTGTTTTAATTATTGGGAAATTATTTGCACGAATAAATTAAACTTTTTTAGACATGAGTTAATCTGATAACCATAGAAATTCTGCAATAGTAGGAGAGGATTGAATCCTTGGCCCCTATGCTACCAGGACTACTGATATGTATTCTACTTTTCATTTGTTTTTTAATATGAGAAACTGAGCTTAACGATATAGTTTTTTTGGGGGATTTTTTTTTTTTTTTTTGACTTTTTTTAAATATAGTTTTTTTATTTATTATTATTTAATTTTTGATAAATTGACTATTGTATTATTTAGTAATTGATGAGAAAGATACATTTTTGTCGAAGCTGGGGGGCTATAAATATGACCCGACCCAGTAGATACAAGTATACTTCCAAATCACGTGAAAAGACTTATATTACATAATTCTTTGTTATAATCAAAGTTCAATTTAATGAGTCTAACATAACTAAATGTAAGATTTCTTGGGAGTTTCTCGGGAGTTTCCGATAAGTATAAAATGCCGGGAAAATGGGAGATAAACACACATACATTGATAATGAACGACTCTATCATTGTTTACACAAGAATGATTAATGGACTGATATGTTTATATGTACTCATTAGGGTAGCCATTAAAATTAAATGTTTTACTTGAACTTACCTCACCCTTCCATATTGTTCCCGTCATAATAAAACTCTTCTGCACAAAATATTTTACACTCAGCATTCATATTAAATGCTGACCCTCTCTTCTTAATGTTTTGAAACCCTGTATTGAAAATTTAGCGGGGAAAAAATTGAATATCTCATTTTTTTTTTAATAACATAAAATAAATAAACACAGACATCGGTTTGTTGTCTTAAAATTTGATCCGTCTAAGTCAATTCAACTCGGAGTAATTGAGACAAAAACAGAAAGTGCCTCGTTAACAATTACTTTGCAGATAAAAAGTGCGAATCCTATTTAGACGGGTTACATAAATCGTTGTGAGAGGTGTTTAAAGTTACAAGGAGACTATGTTGCAAAAAAAATAAAAATTGAGGAAAAATGTCTTGTATCATTGTTAAGTCGGAAAATTGCCTGAGCAACCTCGTACGTAAAAGAACAGTAACAAAAATAAACAGATATGGTGATATATAAAAGATATTTGGCGTTACATGCGCAGGCCTTTAATATTTCATAAATAGGATTCAATTGTTATTTCTTCGATCAAAAATATGTATATGATATGCATCAGGGAGCACTAGGTACTGTGTACACCGTATACACCTTCGAATATATCTGCACACGCCTACAATAGTTCATTAATTGAAACTACATTGCTATTTATAAATATTAAATTATGTTTATGATAATCATCAGGGAAACTTTTATATTTTGTCCACTTTTGATTTATGTTTAAAAATAAAAACGTTAGCAAATATTACTAAATTTACCATTTTAGTGTAAAGTTTAAGATCCAAGTGCCCTCATTGAATGTTGCTCAAATGTTACTATTTTTGGTGTAAGAGATTATTGTTAGTAATAAAATCAGTTGAGACAGTGAGAGTTTGAAAATGGAAACATTGATTTATAAGTACATAGTAAGGCCCACCCTAGTACTTATTTATGTATACTGTATACTTATATGAAAATATAGAGTTTCTTCTATGAAATATATGAAGAGACTAATATTTGTTCGTCAAATGATAATAATTATTTATCAAATGAGTATACTTGCATGTAAAAACATAATTTTTTTTTGTCGAAATCGTTTTCAAAACTTTTGAAAGCTCTTTCATATTATTGGATGTTTACTAATTGATTTTGAGAAAAATTCATCGTCTGTTTTAGAAGAAATCAATATTTTATGTTTCATTTGTTTATGGGCTCAAGAAAAAAGTTAGAATTATAATAAATGGACGACATCTCAAAGTTTGCAAAATGTTTATAATATTTAAAGTGTAGTATTGGATTATTACGGAATTATCTTAAAGTTTCAACAGAAAATATTAAAAAATCTACGTCTTAAAAAGATTTTTGTTTGTATTTTGTAGGTGAAATTAGTTACTTTGGTTAAAAAGTAATTTTGTATCAAATAAAATAATGGCAAATGTACTTTTAAAGTTATAAGTTTTGTTGAACTACACATAAAATATATCATGAATATTATTTAAGCTGTCTTAAATTTGTTTCTTCATATTTAAAAAAGGATAACTACTACTTTTGATGTAAATTTGGAGCTAAAATATACTTAAAAACGCCCTGATAAATTTTCTCAAAATGTGTACATCTAGGAATATTAACAGCTTTCAAAAGTTTTGAGAACGATTACCACAAAAAGAAATCATGTTGTTACAAGCGTGTATGAAGAATAAAGAGATACATCTACAACTTATATATATGTATGATTTTTTTTGCAAAATTGATAAATATATCATTCGATTACATATTAAATATACACTTATCTACACATGGCACATCTGCGGATCTCTTTGTTCTTACGTCTGCCTGGGCAGTGAATCACGTAGGTACTTGTTTAAAACTAGTGTTGGATTCGAATATTATTCAAACCTCCGGATAACTCGACTTCACCATGTAGTTAAAATCGACAACTTTTTTTTAAATTATAGAAATTCCCCAGAAATATTTTCTATTAAATACAAATTTATTGAATAATTAAAACATTTAACATTTGAGTAATGATTAGCAGACACGACTTATATGTCCACACCAAATTATCCACGTCATCATCATGAACACACAAACACTGTGAGATTTTCTGTTCTCAATATGATGAATCATGATAACAGCTTAACAAATTAAAATAACTGTTTTAAGTTCCCAACAACAAAAAACTTAACACACAAAAAATACTAAGGATTTACAAAATATGTATCATAACACTATTCAACAGCAAAAATGGTATAAGAACGACATATGATGAACTTAGTAGACATAGGCAGGAACAAATCCATTTTCGATCTTCAAGACTTACAATTATAACTCCCTAACCAACCCTCAACGCCGCTACTCTCCCTCATTCATAAGAAAATGTACTAGAGGATTGTTTCATGTCCGTCTTTATTTAGGAATGAATACTCAGTTCAGTCCTGCATATCAGTCCTAAAACTTGTAAAGTTCGATGTTTGATGACGTCATTCAACTTTTTTTTTAAATCAGTTCTAGTATTGACATCCCGAAGAAGCTGTTCTAAGACTAGGATAAAGTTTGACACAACACTACTTGTGATTACACTTTACACTGTATCTCCTTAAGAAGAATATAAACAGCTTTAGAAAATAAAAAACACAATTTTGGTTGCAACTACAAATAGTCGTGGAGTCATTTAGTGTCCTACTTTTTACAACTGTACCCATAGCCTAACAATGGCTCCCATTTCGAGTGGCTGAGACAATGATCCATTAAAATACCTTCAAAGGAACCTGTATCCATCATTCACTTGACTCTTTAATAGGACATTCAAAATGGGTTATACGATATATATTTACTATATACCTTCCACCTTTGCTCTCCAAGGCAAACAGTCTATAAAAAGAAAAACCACGGAACAACCATTATTTATTATTTGTATTATTGCTATGAATCATCAGAAGCCGCCTTGGATGTGAATCCAACCCATAAATAATAAGGTTCAACCCAATAATGCGCCTCTTTGAAGTTTAACTCACTCAAACGCAAATAGCTATAAAAATAAACTTACCTTGGGATCATATTACAGACATGCAGATGTTGTTGAATGACTATGAATCAAAGCTACGCTAATTAAATTAAAGAAGAAAAGTAAAGAAACTTCCCTGGTTTTCAAATTAGCATAAAAAAATAATTTAAAAGTTTTATTATTATTTTAATATATTGAACGTACATAGAAAAAGAAGGGAGAACCCTAGTTTTTATAACCGCGGGTTCTTTTCTTCTCCCGTCCTTTTCACAATAAGTAACTCATAAAAAAAATAATAATAAAAAATAAACCCTACATGACTTGAATCATTACTTTGAAGTCAAAAAATATATTATATACTTATTAACTATGCCCTCAAACGAAATCCCAACACTTTAATAAAAAGTAAAAATAATTGTAACATTTAGCAGAAAAACAATAAAATTATTAATTTTTCACACCCTTTAGCTCAAAAAGTATAGCTGACGCGCTATAGGTGAAAAAAATCTCCCTAATAATAGTACTTATTATATGAAAAACAAAAATAAAAAGAGCAGTTCCAGGTGCTTTAAAAATAGGTATGTATTTATATATACAGAAGAAACAATCTCAATTAGAGACCCCATTATTTTGAAAAAAAGATATTGGGGATGATAATGCAATGTGGGAAGGGGGGAGAGATCCAATATACTTATGTCTGTCTGTCTCTTCCCCCAGTATCTCAAAAGATGCCAAAAGCTGAATCATACAAATGAATACTTATTTAGATATTGTCAGGTCAGGATCAATGAGGCACAAGGTTTGATTTTCAACTTTTCTCGAATTTTGATGACGGAGAGGGGGTAGACACAGGCACTTAGACGTTCAAAAATGAACAGGAAGCATGAACAGTTTTCTTTTTCAGCTCAATATCTATCCCTAGACATAGTTATACCCAATATAATTAGCGACAAAGTATGTATATCAGTCACTCTCACTTAATAAGTTAAGTACATTGACTATCCGGCATCACAATCTATAGGGATTTAAATCATGTGTATTTTTGTACAAAGTATATCTTGCTCATTATTAGTCAACTTGGATCATACAATAAGGTCTAATAAAGGTGTGAGTGTATGTAACAAACGTTTTTCCAACAGTATTGCGCTTGGCCAGTTCAGATGTGAATTATTGTACGTCGGGTATAGAGATTTCAAAGAAAAAGATTGCCATATTTTACATTTTTACTACTTGAAAGGGGAAAATGCGCCGTTTCAGTAGCGGATTGTGACCGGCGATGAAAAATGGATCACTTACGTCAATGTCCAGCCACAGAGACTATGGTCATAAGCCAACAAAGCGTCCCAGACAGTGGGTAAGCCAGAATTAACTGCCAGGAAGGTGTTGATGTGTATTTAGTGGGATTGGCAGCGAATAATATACTATGAGCTGCTCCCCTATGGTCAAACGCTCAATTCTGCCCTCTGCTGCGAACAACTCGACCCTTAAAAGGTGGCGAACGTCCAGCATTGGTGAATTTGAAAGTAATCGTGTTTCATCAAGACATTGCCAGGCCGCTCATATCTTTGATGAAGCGCTAGAAACTCCGGGAGCTACGATGGTAAGTTCTATAGACCTAGCATCAAGTTTTGTCTATTGTCAACACGCTTAGGGATACAAATTTGACCTCAATAGAGGCATGTGAAAATTGGTTGTCCAAGTTTTTGGTCAATAGGGGCAAGGACTTTTACTAAAAGGGCATAATGAAGTTGGATTCTCATTGGCAACAAGTTATCAAATAGAACGTGGCATACTTGGCTTAAATTGGATGATTATAACACTTCCTATAAAGAATTGAAATAAAGCAAGAAATACGAAATTAATTTTTCCCAACGAATTATAAAGTACTCTTTGTAAGATTTATTAAGTTACAAAATTACGTGTGCTTTTTTTTTATAAAAGCAGTGTCTCTTATATACCTTGTCTCTAAGTATCTTGTTTCTACCTACCCATAAACTGGAGTGACCGTATTTTCATTTAGATAAAAGAGTAAAATTAATATTGGTTTAAGGACTAATTAAAATTATAAATGAGTTTCTTGATTTCCATAGAAAATATTTTGAAAAGACAGAAGGCAAAAATATATAGGAGCTTTATAAAATCCATCAACCCAGAGATTTTATGAATTTATAATAAAACCTCCTCAGATGCTCCGGATAGGCTGTAAAAAGAGGTTATGCACGGGTTTTACGAGAAAAGTTGGTCACCCAAACATAAACACTGTGGTTGTATGAGCATCAGTCTGTTTTATTTTAAAATCTTTATAAGTTTTTTGGGGTTTTTTTCTCTCTCTCTTTTCATACAAATTCAAATGACCCCTATTGACCTTCAGTTATTGTTATTAGTATTATTCATAATAATACTAATATGTTTTAACCTTCTGGGGTCAGAATGAAATCTGATTACTTTTCCTTTCATATATATATATATATACACTGTATTGAAATTGAATAGGCGGATATATGAAAAACTGGCATATGTTAGTAGGTAGTGTCTAGGGTTGAGATAAGGTATTTTACATATATTGCAAATCGACCCAGGGAGATGAAAATGAGAGAGTGGGTGTGCCATGGAGGAACAACATCAGGGTTGAAGGAAATAATTAATCAACACAAAAGATTACATCAAATCTATACATATACCATATATATAGATTTGTAGAAAATAAACCCTGGCATAAAACCGAAAATCAATATTGTAACGAGTTGAAGAATATTTTATAGGATAGTCGCTGGACTATCATGAAGTTTCATAGGATTAGCTCTGAGCAGATATGAGATGAAAGAAATTGACGTAAAGGACTCTTCGTCTCTATCAAGAACATGAGCAGGAATTACTCCGATGTGGATCCCCAATTCTATTCTGAGTCCAACAAGGACATATACTCAGAGGCAGTTCCTGATATGGACAATATAGGAAACCGCCAGGGTGCATTTGTTGAGGGTCAGACTGAGTACCAACGAAAAAAAAGTATATTTTTCTATTGATTTCCTCTGGTTTATGTATTTCTCATTCACACGTCCAGTACACGCCATTTTTAAACAGAAAAAAAGAGTGTCACTTCCTATTGTTATTTTTATTGCATTTACACTATGAAAGAGAAAATATCGAAAAACTTTTTCTAAATTAATTGAACAATTTACAACTACAATAAAGAGATAATTCAGTCTCGATCTAGCGTATTTTAAATTGTTTCAACCTGATATAGTATTTTCATGTAGTCCATCTTTTTTATATCGTAGACTAGATTGTTTCATCTTTTTGTTTAATGAAGCATAGTTATTTGTCTGTATGAAAAACAGTCATAGGGTGTACTTTGTATAGTGTTCCCTAATATATATCATACACCAATACAGTATAAAGAGAAAAAGAAAGTTTGATATACATGGAGCACTGTATAAAATGTTGCAGGTGTTTTGTTCAACTAATATTAATAAAGAGGAGTAAATATCGGTGAAGGAATTAAAATTTGAAAAAAATATATATATAATTTAGATGAGATTTAGCACGATCTAAAGAACTCCTTGGCTCATCAAATCTTTTTTTTTTTTTTTTTTGCTCAAACTGTTATCTATTTTTATTCTCGAGGAGAGAACGTCTAAGTATTGGGTGATTAGCTACTTCTGAGTGCGTGTTATTGAAACAAAATTTGTATGTTCCTCGACGCCTAATAACTCTGGTAATGCCAGAATACTACTACTATTTCAGTTTTTAGACGTTGACATGGAAAATTCTCTGTTTATGAGTACCTGCACCAATGACTATTTTATACTTATAGTTTCTCTCTTCCATAATAAAATAATAATGTTATCAGCTATGGAAAAAAAATTTAAAAAAAACAAAAACAATTTTCGGGTAGTAACTACGAAAAGTTTCGGTCTTCATATATATATGTAAGCCGTTTTACTTTTGAGTTATCCACGCGCAAGGAACGAATTTCCTATTCCAACTTACACAATATGTGCTTCTTGAATCCTACTTAATTGTTATTACTTATTCTTTTCCATGCTTCTAACAAAGTGCCATGAATCAATTTAATGCTCATAGAAGTCATGTACACAAATGAAAATAACAATAACGCAATCTTGAAAGAGCTTAAAAGAAAAATTCATGAGAATATCCTGTCGGAAGATCCACTCCACAAACAAACTTGTATTATTATTATTATACCATCTCCATAAAATTAAAAAGTAAGGATCAGACATGGATATGCATGAGCAAGCATAAAAAAGTTTCCCAAGATGTAATCAAATCTATCATGGCATGAGATCGTAAAAAAACAAGAAAACCAACATCATATTTTTGATATTTTCTATTCTTAGAAGCAAAGATGTGATATGATGGATCAATCAATCAGTTCTAGAGATAGAGTAAACCCATAAGAGTAGCATAGGACTAGGAGACGGGACAATCCCGCCCTCAATTTAGGTAAACCTACAATATTTCTTATCATGTATTTTATTAAAAAAAACACAAAAAAAGTTTTTAAATAATCCCGGCCCCAAATATTTGGCAAAATTGAAGTCCCTGATAAATTACCATCCCTACGGTAATCTGAGCCCCCACTCGTCACTCGTTTTTTTATTATGTTTAGTGAGAAATGTAGTCACTTTTGTGAAAATAGCAAAAAAATAGGTGATGCAACTATACCAGTGTATTTGGCCTTTCTCACGTATTTAAAGGCTGTGTCTTGTCTTCATAGAGGGAATGTTTAGTGGCAAAACTCAAGAAGATTTTAAACGATAATTAATACTGAAAATGATATGAAATATGAAAAATAGATTCTCAATGCAAAGATTATACCATAAGAAAAATGATGTCACGGAGTAGTTTGAAACTTTGTGATTATCCCTAATGTAGCAGGAATTACTCTGATGTCAATCCTCAATTCTATTCTTAGTCCAAGAAGGACTTACACTTAAAACTCCCGAACAAGTCCTTAGTCTTATTTTTTGTCTTTCATCAGCATCCAGACTAGATATTACTTTATACATAGATGTAATTGAAAAAAAAAAAAACTCTACAGATTACCAACTAGACAAAAAATTGCACTTATAAAGGTCAAATGTTATATAACTCAAAATATAATCATATCCATTATTGACGACTAAAAAAAAAAAAAATTGTGAACAGTCATTATTCAACTTAAAATACGTAGATTTAAGTGACTCTTATCAATTAATTATTACTACATAGTGATGTATTTGGAGACAATCCATTAAAGTAGAATATTTTATATTTTTAATCGGATCCATTCTTAATTAATACTATAATGAGACACTTATATTCTCTGTCGGGGCCTTGACCAGATTGTCGGTATATTCTTTTTGAAAAGAAGAACGTCCATTAATGATTTATATAAGTATTGCTTTCAAGTTTGTTTCCAATGAATGTTATGGAGCATATGTATGTACAGTTAAAACTATCCGTCATGTTGCTCGTTTTTTGTTTTGTTTTTTACAATGGTGGGAATGACATGGCCAAAAAAAGAAAAAATAGCAAGTATAAAGTTTGAGCCATATATATAAATTAGAGAGTTTTAATTTTCAACTTTTTTCGAATTTCGATTACGGGTCGTTTGAAAAGTCAGAGAGACTGCACTACTTGCGCATATCGAGGTCTTTAGTATCTCTTGGAAGAACACACACCAACTTTCAACAGATTGATCAATCTATTTCTGTTTGGCATTTGTTTGAATCGAGGAATCAGCAGGATTATTACGACTGTCTTTTGGATTCGCAAGGAATAATCCTTATCGACTATCTGGAAAAGGTAAAACTATTAAGGGTACATATTATTCATCGTTCTTTGACTGGTTGAAAACGTAGCTGCAAGGAAAATGCCTACGATTGGCCTACATAAAAGTGATTTTCCATCACGACACTGCACCAGCTCACACTTTGGCAATTATGATCCCAAAATTAATGAAAATAAGGCTCCAATTTGAGATGCCTACAGCGCTTAAAATCTCACGCACCTTCACTCTTCTGTCATCCATCACAATATCATGGATTTTATCAATGATTTCCGGAGAAGTAACCTCAACATGGCGCCCAAAACATTTGAAACAACCCCTTATAAGCTGTTTTAATCAAAGGTGCAGAGTCCCTAAAATGTTATCAAGCTTCTTTTTAGACTCTTGATGCGTTTTGCCTTTCATGAAGTAATGTTTAATTAACACACAAAATTCATTTCCGAGCATTTTTTGAAAATCACTCAATTTCCTCGATTCAAATGAATACCAAACAGAAAGATATAGACTGATCCGTCCGAAAGTTGGTGTGTGCTCTTTCTAGAGATATTACTAACTAAACATAACGTGTTACGTACCAGTAGTGCCATCTCTTGGACTTTACACGGACTTTTCAAACGGCCCTCGTATATGAAGTATCCCAATATAAATTGGGAGTATGTCCTTTGTTTTTAGATGGATCCATTACCAATGAATAAATAATATTTTTAAATAATAAGTAACGAGCACTCTTTTATACTTATATATCATAGATATATAATACATACATAGCATAAAACTGGGTGTGGAAGGAACATGAAAATTATCCGGACCAAAAATCAAGAAAAATGGTAAATCCAAATTTAAAGCCCCCCCTGCGGACGTCCCTGTTTATAGACATATTTGAGGAGTCAATTATAGTCTTTTTATTCAATTTAGTGGGTTGAGTTAAGATACTTAATGACTTTGATTTAAGAGACTTATATTGGCCCCGATATGGCGGCCCTTTCTTCCATAAAATCTATCAGTTTCCTATTCTTTTATTGTGACGATCAATTTTTGTTACTTTAAGTACAATTTGCAGCCCTCAATAGGGATGCTACGAATAATTTGTTGATGGAAAACCCCCAGTAGTCCACACTCAGTTTCGAGAAAAATCATTATAGCTTGCTATATATTGACAGGTAACAAATATGACATTGCTCCGCTATTGAGTTGTAATCCTACTTTGAATTACAACTCAATAGATAAATATTTCTAGAATTATTTCATTAAGTTATTGTCTTAGTTTTTGTTTTTCTTCTTGCAAACAATTAGTGTTATGATTCAATTACAACATTACATTGTGCTCGTATGACAAAAGACTGATCATGTGTCAACTGTTAAGTTAATAAATCAAATTGCTTCTATATACTTATGAGTACGTTACGTCATAGTGTTTAGAAATTGACTCAAATATACATATGTGATGCTTGAACATAAAAACAATCTAAAACAAAAATCAGGAAATCGAAAAATTCCGTAATTATTTTTTTTTACTTCATATTATATAGGTGTGATATAAACACCCCATTATTGAATGGACTTTTTTTCGGTCAATTATGAGTTTTGTATTCAAATTTCTGGAATTATTTGAAATACTTCATATAGGTTATAGGTTAGTATAGGTAGTATAGGTTAGAACCTTCATTTGGGTTATGGAACTTAATTCGGCTCCGATATGTTCTTTCAAATAAATTTATTCATTTATAATTATTTAATTGTAACGCTTTACTTATTTAATTGCAATGTGCGGTTCTTCCAAAGGATTAATCTTTTTTCTTTTCTTTTTTTGTAGATAAGAACTGTTCAAGAGATAGCAATAGGGTGCAGGAGTCATTTCACATGCGATTTTTGTATTTCTTTCTTCTGGGATAATTTGCTTTAACTTAGGGGCTTCTTCAAGGAACGATCTAAGCTCCTCTGTGAAGGTATATAATCAAGACTTAATTTTGAGAAAAGTCATTATTGAATGTGAATTCACTTACATATTTTCTAATTTTTATATCAAATCAATATATGGTAATGCCAACACGATCATCAATAATTGATTGGGGTGTAAAACGTAAGCACTTTTTGTATTGTGAAGAAAAAAGAAACTGAAAATTAATATGGTAAACCAGACAAATGGAAGAATGTTTGTGAGGAAAGTAGCTTAGGTGTTATGCTAAGTAAAGTCAAAGTAAAAAGTTCCGAGCGTTTTTCGCTAGATATTTTTAGTGAGCTATATCTTACGATTAATACATTATATATATAGAAAAAAAGCTTAAAATATGTTTAAAGGTTAAGCGTACACTAAAAAAGCTTATATACAGTTTTTGTGTTTGGTGAAGCTTGTTGTGTGTTACAACGTTCAAAAATGGAAGTAAAAAACGAGAAAATTTGATACATTCTTTAGTATAACTACGACCAAGGTGACGATCAAAAAATTGTGCTGTTTATGGAGTCAATACAGTATTGAATACAACCGAAAAGTGGTGGTTCGAAAAATTCCGTTCTGGTAATATGAACGTCAAAAATATCGATAAACTAGGACCAGCATGCCAACACTTATTCCATTGCCAGGAACTGAAGATCAGCCAGAAAACTGTTCGGAACCATTTTAATCAGATAATCTTAACTTTGCTAAATTTATTGTCAAAATAAACTGAAAAAACGCTCAGAACTTTTTACTTAACCTATTAGATTCAATTATATTCAAAACCTGATAGATCATTCATGTGTTCCCATAAAAGACGGATTATTTGTTGGGAGAGTTATAATTGTAAGTACTTGTTGGACTAAAAGTATAAATGGTAATCAAAATCGGAGTAATTCTTGACAGTGACGCATATTTGTTTTTGTTTTTTCCTTCTCCCCTCCTACATTGTACATTGTCACAGGTGATCTCCAAAAAATTCCTCAAATTTTGAAGGCTACCATGTTGATTTTCGGTTTCTTTTTTATTTAACATGCTCATTGTACACAGGATTTTCATCACTGCTTACATTTCCAGTTTTCTCTTTGAATCAATAGATGACAATGCCTACACAATTATTAAAGTCATCATCATAATTGACTATATATATTTTCTCAACAAGAAATAGAGATGCAAGATACATATTTCATTGAGTAGAGGGAAAGAAATGTTCACATTAAAGAAGAAACAGGTTCAGTGTCGATGCACATAGAACTCTTAAATACTTGTATTATAAGTTAATTTATTATTATGATTATTAAATATCAAAGTGCAAAAAAGAATAAGAGAGACTATATAAATATTTATGTACTATAAGTATGTTTGTAATAATATTCCTGAATGAATTTGGCAATAACAACAATTAATGAAAAAGTATTTGTGTTTTTTGTTTTTTTTTTCAAATATGTCATAGATATATAAAAAACCGTATTTAAAATAGGTAATAAAATAGAGACAGAAAAATAAGAACAGAATGTATTCAGATGCTGAAAAATGGAACAACAAGCTTTGGACTCCTTATTTAATCTTAAAATTGGGAGTACATTGACTAGTTTGACGAGGGATGACAGAATGATGTCATTTGACTCACATCTAAATGTATGGTCGATGCACTTTTCCATACCTCGAAGAAGAGGGAGGACGGATCACATGTGGAACTTCATACTCATTCCCTGAGGCAATAGAGGTTGGTGGTGGAGGATAGTAACCAGATTGCAGATAATTAGTTGACAAAGTGGATGAGGATTCATAGTATGAGGACTGAGGTGGAATCATGGGAGGGGCTGGTAGCGGCATGTCCAGCTTATTGACTATCATTCGTGGGTGAGTGAGCGTTGACTGAGAGTGCATATGATGGAGTGGAGGCATTAAATTCTCTTGCACATCTGGTGATTCCGGGAGGGAACTGCTTTCGCCTTTGTTTCGTCTTCGGAATACGATACAGAGAATGATGGAAATGAGAAGAAAGAAGACAAAGATGGAGAGGCAGATTATGACAATGAGAATGGGATCTCCGGTGCCCATGAAGGGAGAGGAAGAGGATATTGATCCTGGAAAAGGTGAGGGTGAAACTATGGAATTAGTATTTTTTGAAAATCTATTCTTAATAAGTGAGTACACGTTAAACTTACTCGGGATAACGGTGAGATATGTGTTCTTGAATTCATATTCAACGCGAAGTGCTATGAAACAGTAGTACATCCCTGAGTCAGAGAGAGATGCATCAGGAATGATGAGTGTATTGACAAATTCACCTTCACGTAAAGGTAGAGAGACAGATTCGGGATGTCGAATAAAGCGAAACTTTTTGTTCTCCACTTCGATCACATCTGTATACTGAGTATGCTCCCAAGTCTCGAGTCTCTTTAACCATTTGATATTTGGCTCAATAGGACTAGATACCTTACACTCCAGAGCAGCCGAGTCACCTTCCTCCACAGTCATATTTTCTAAGCTATTTCTTCCTAGAAGATCCGACAAATGATCACTTTTTTCCCAGAAACACTTAGAGATACATTTCGTGTTATTGTTGCCAGAACATTTTTAGCAATGCACGTATAGACCCCCGAGTCTGAGTCTAGCGCTTTCTCAATGATGAGTTCCCCTGAGTGTCGTCCATAAAGTTCTCGGCCATTGAAATACCATTTAACAGATGGTGTAGGCTGTCCTTTGGCCTCACAGCTCAAATGAAACTTTTGTCCAAATGAGATTCCATAATTATCTCTTAGATTATGACGTGTGGATGGAGTCCATTCTGGAGGATAGACATCCGGGAGTTCTCCTTCATCAAGATGGGGAAAGTCTCTTGGATCTAATAAAAAAAAAATCATGATTAATATACTCGGCAAAAACGCACGGAGAGGTTCTTTATTTTAATTTTTATAGACTTTTTTATAAGAATTCAGGATAAACAGATATTAATGTTGAGGATCGACATCAGAACAATTCTTACAAATGTTCTTGTTTACTTCCTTTCCTCCCTTCTTCCTTGTCACATCTGATCTCCTCCAAAACATTCCTCAAGCCCAAGACCAATTTTTCCCCCGGGTCAGTATTAAGTAATTTTTTGAACCGATTATTCCAGACGAGAATACAATTTGAGACTGTAAACCTAAATTTGATCGTTTTCTAATCATGGACCGATTTTTTAGGCCTCATGTCTTTCTCCCATATTCTGATTTATGAGTTCTACAAATATGATTTATACAACACATTTAACTTCCTATGACGATATTGCACTGATGTTCACGATTTTGAAACAACAGCAATTCATCTATGGAATAGTTATAGACCGAATTTTAAATAAGATCGATCCAAACCTAACTTAGTTAGAGTACCAAATTAGTTTAGCCCCCTAAAAAGCGGTCTTAGAGCAATCTAGAATTTTAAGCCCAAAACTCAACACTAATAGATATAATTAATATTGTGACAGTCCTTATTTAATCAGTCAAGTCCATTCTTAGGACCGGCCCTTTGTACTGATTAAAAAAAATAAGAAAGAGTGATAATTCCGAAATAAGGACCAACACAACATTAAATATAATCAATGTCTTACCTATGACTATCAATTGAATCCGAACAACTTCCGACCCAAAGCCATTTGTCCCTTTGCAATGATATGTCCCAGAGTCGTCAAGGGATGTTTTTGTAATGCGCAAATATTTTTTGTTTTTGCGGAAGCGTGTCCAAGAGTATTCTTGTATTGATTCAAGATCTTTAGTCCATTCAAACATGAGACTAGGATGACCAGACATTGGACACATGAGCCGAACATCATGCCCTACACGTACAATTTGTCGTACTTCTTTCTTTTCAGCAGTTGGTGGACCTGAAAGTGCACAAATTGTGATTAATGGATGCGAAGAAGGATCAAGACAGAGAGAGAATAACATTTCCCTTTTCATCTTCTTCGGCAAAAGATAGATAATGTAAATATATAAGAAATGTTCTTTTCTTTAAAAATAAAATAAAAATACAATTTATTTTCTCGGAAAAATTTCCTTTGACAGAGTGGTATA
This sequence comes from Lepeophtheirus salmonis, assembly GCF_016086655.4. Lineage (NCBI taxonomy): Eukaryota > Metazoa > Arthropoda > Copepoda > Siphonostomatoida > Caligidae > Lepeophtheirus > Lepeophtheirus salmonis. The sequence goes on from NC_052139.2 coordinate 13,286,948, forward strand.
AAATAATAATAATAATAACAATATTGTAAGCTAAATGCATGACATTTTCCAAGTAACCCGCCAGCGCCGTTATTTAATTGTAAGCGGTGAAGAATAGCTTCTTTCTTTCTTATATAATTTCTTTAAAAAAAACCAGATAGTACATAATATTTAAGTACAAAATAATATTTTCTTAAATAATAGAATTAATTCACGAAAATAAATTTAATATATATATATATATATATTAGTTACCTTTGATTGTAGCTAATGTGCCTTGAAGGTGTAATAGGAGGTATAAGGAAGACGTAAAAATGAGGTCGAACAGAGTCTTTTTCTTCATCTTTCCACTTTTTTTATGACTGACCCTAGAAACAAAGAAGTAAATTAAACTTAGTCTATCACTACTGATATATTTATACCTACAAAAAGAAAATTAAAAAATATAAATCTTTATTTTTTTTGTGAAAGAAAAAAATCCAATATATTTTCCGTTAAAGTAAATATTTCTAAATGTCATTATTAAGAAAATACTAATAATATAAGAACTACAGATTCTTTGCTGAGTCATTCCTCCTTTTCACATGGATTCCTTTGAGGATGAATCCGTGAGTATTGAGAGTATTCTTATTTAGTCTCACATCAATAGGCACAGCCAATAATAGATTTGGAAACGAAGGGCTAACATGTTTTTTAGGACCGGAATGATAGGACCCCGCACAGTAGTGTTGTGTTGGTCCATATTGAGGACTAAAGACTGCAGTCCCGTCTAGCTCAGTCTTGGTCCAGTGCAGTTTAGTCTTGCATATCACTACTAAAACTTATAAAGCTCGAGTCTTGATGAAATCACTCTACTTTTTTTTTAAATCAGTTTTAGTACAGACCAGTCCTTAAGACTGGACTGAATAAAAAAGGACTGACACCAAACTACAGCTCAGATTAATATACGTCTACAGTACACGACATAGCACTGACTTATTGAACGTCGACGAATGGACAAACTTTATTTTAATAAAATAGAAGAGAACTTCTCAAAAAATCCTTAGTATTACTCTGCGTTTTTCATGATCACACTTAGTTAATATAAGTGTATTAATAAAAACTTGGGAATTTTTTTCAACATGACGTCATGAGCAAGGGAGTCATTCCGACGCACGTTATTTCTTAGATAAAGAATCTCAACTCAAAAATGACTATGTACATATAAATAATAGGCATAGTAAAAAAAAATGCATGATTTTTAATGGATTTATTTTATCAACTTTATTTCCAGTTATGTTTATCCCCTTGGCAATCAAAACAGTGCTTCAATGATTCGGACTCGAAGATTTCCACATTTTCGACCATTAGCCTTAGCATTATTAGAACGAAATTGACGAAAATTGCACGTGATTGGCTGTTACAGTATCAAGACCATAAAAACTATTCCCATTTTCAGCCACCAAGCTTGCGTTTTCCCCTTTATCGAAGAAAAACTGTAAAATATGGCGTATTTTTTATCTACTGATGTCCATCTTTAACGCACACTCAAACAATACTGAGCCAAATGGTCTGAAAAGCTTTTAAAGTAGAAAATCTTATCTTCCTAACGTCATCTAGTGTTAAACAATCTTCCATACACAGCACGAGATACACATTACTGAAGTTATATATTGGAAACATAATGTGTTTTTTACTATACCTATTATAAACAAACATGCAGACAAACTTTGCTTTAATATTATAGATTACATTGCTACAAATTGGGATTTTGAACAAGTTGTGACTTGTATAAGAAAATTGTACAAGTTGCACCCCAAAAAATAAAATAAAGGGTTTAGTGTTCTTGGGTTAAGGAGACTGCAATAATCGAATATTACTCCATGAATGGTTAATATATCAATGATGTAATATTCTGTGGCACACGTAAAGTTCAAATGCCTACAGTTAAATTACTCATAAATACCTTGTAAACAAATAACTTTAATGGATCAAAATGAAATTAATTCATCAATTTATAGTTGGTTTTACCAAAGTTGTAATTAAATAAGACATTTTAAGACTAAATAATTGCAATTTGTACAATTTGCGCTAGTTACTACCTTGAACGAACGTCAAAGCATCGTTCACTTAAAATATTTCTTGTTTTTATCTCCCCATTCCAAACGTTGAGGAATTATACTATAATAATAAAAAATGCGAGCGTATTTGCAGAAGCTCAAAACTCATTCGACGAAATGAGTTAACTCATGAATGAATTGACTAATTTCCTTCGTGCTACTCTCTGCATTATTTTCCCATGTAGTACATTAATAATGTTAATAAAAGGATTTCATTAACAAATCAAGTATATTTGGGTATACCAAAATAACATAAGTCAACAAAATTATTTACGACGCGATGATACGGAACTTTTAATCCGGTTTCACTCGAACTAGACCTTGTAGTACCAAATACTCTTTTGCAAATCAAACCCGTGATATTTACGTTTCCAATCAACGTTTTTAACGTACAAATAATTTATAAAACTTTTCAAATCAAACCCAAACAACATGGGGGGTTTTTAACCTATAAATTGCATTTTCTCAAGATTGGATAATCGTATATTAAAAATAACTTTTATATGGGTTATTTTTTTTTCTTTTTCTTACTCATAAGTTGTCACAAACCTATTAAAATGGTAAACATACTCTAAAACTTCAAATTGAAACCCAGATTTGATACAGAAAAACAATTACAGATTCGTCACCAACGCCTGAAGTATAATTAGAATAGAATATGGAATTAAAAAAGATTTTTTTTTATTTGACTTGTGTTATTAATGAACTCAATTATGGATTTAAATTAATCAATTCATTAATAAGGGGAAAATAAATCACTTCAAGCCATACACTTTATTAAGTGTCCAATGTCCAACTATAAAGAATGTAAATACTAGGGCTAGATATTGGTCTAGAAATCAAAGAGGGGTCTGACACTGTTATAACTTTCATCTTGAATCTGTACAACTATATTAGTAAAATTCGTTCCACAAAAAATCGGTCTCAAAAATGTCTCAAAATGACATTTTTTATAAAAGTAAAATTTCGGTACACAGTTCTCCACTCCTTATTCGTCCGATAATAGTTGCAATATGATTATGTAACTTATATTATAATAATTTCATTTCTAATTGAAATTCCCATAGTTAGGATTAAGTAGACATTGTAGTACTTTAATTAATTCATATGACGAAAGGAAATATCTTGAAGTCAATTTAGGTACATAACAAATGTCTCTAAGAGCTACCGGGATTCGACCTCACACAGATTAATTTCAGAAAAATACATTTCCCAAGCACATTGTCCACTGAGCTATGTACCTCCATCCCACAGTGTGAATTTCGAGAGTTGCAATATACATTTGGTTAAGATCGGTCAAGAAAAAGTCACTTGAAACAGATCCGGGAAAAAACCTCAAGTCTAAGACTGAGTCTCAACTCTACTAGTAAAAACATAATAAATAAGTATTATGTTCAGAGTAGGATTTGAGCCTGAAAATCCTAGAACGCTGGGAGACCGTTATGATTTTTATGGACACAACCATTGGCATTGCTAACCTCTTTTTTTGGAAGAAGGGGGGTTAAAGCCCTCCTAAACATTTTTGAATCCCCGCAAAAATTGTATCAAATATCAGAAAAAGTCACCTCGTATTATAGCTTTACTTAAATGCTTTATAAGAAGTGTTACAATCATCCCATTTAAGCCAAGTATGCCCCGTTCTGTTTGATAACTTGTTGTTAAAAAGAATCCAACTTCATAATGCCTTTTCAAAGAAGCCCTTGTCCCTATTGGTAAAAAAACTCGGACAACCAATTTTCAAAGGCCTCTATTGAGATCAAATTTGTACCCCCAAGTGCATTGGCCATAAAAAAGAACATGTGGTGGTCACATGATGCTTGGTCCGTACTGTAGATTGGATGCATAGGAGCTTCCCATTCGAGTTCTCAAAGCTTCTAGCCCGTCATCAAAGATGTGTGCGGCCTGACGTTGTCTTTATAAAAACACGATTCCTCTCCTATTTGAGTTTCTTTCAGTATTTACAAATACTTCAAAATGGTTTTATGATCGATATTCAGCTCTTGGGCGATGCTACAACTGCTAAAATGATGGTTTATCTAGATATTCTCCATGATTTTATCAGCATTTTTGACAAAAGGCCTACCAGTGCGTGGCACATCATTCGCCTCCACTACACCAGAGCAAAATCGATCGAACCACTCTTGTGTAACACGAAACGAAAGAATATTAATTCCGCATACATCTCAAATTTTCTTAGTCACATTCGACGCATTTTTTCTTGCAGGTAGTAAAAATTTAAAATATGCCGAATTTCTTCCTTTGAGACCTTCATACTCGACGCACGATAATTCACGACTGAACCGCCACAAAAGTGTTTGTAGTGTACACTCACACCGTTACGAGTTAACATATGATCCGATGTGATCAATTATTAACAAGATATACTTAGTTAAAAAAAAAAGGGCTGGAAATACAAAATTAATTTTTCAACAAACTATTATAGATAAGCCAATTTACATAAGTGATTGTATTAGGGTGTTGATAATTTTTGGGGCTAAGCCCCCTTCCCCAAATGATGAAGGTGAGCAACACCCCTGGACAGAACTAATTCAGTCTATTAAATAAAAATTCGGTCTGGATCGGTCTCATTTAAAATTCAGTCTAGATAGACTCAATAGTTAATTTATTGATGACGTCATGTGTGTTTTAAAATTTAAAAAATCGGCACAATAACGTTACATGAAGTTTTAATGACTTGTACCGATCGTATTTGTACAAGTCATTGATCAAGCGAGATGGGGAGAAAATCGATCCAAAGATTGAGACGAAAAAAATCGGTAAATGATTAATTATCTGGCTATGGTATGAGGAGATGGCTGTCTGGAGCGAAATACAGGCTCAAATTGGTTTTAAAAATTCATTTAAAACCGGACCCGTGAAAAAAAAAGGTCTTGAAATGAGATTCAACACTAATATTCAATAACATAATAGAGTTTAAATCTTGATAGCACTCTACCCCCCTACCCCCAATATCTTCTTAACCATGATAATAATATGAACAATTAAGTGATATCCATCAACTTAAAGGAGGGGGGCTGAAGGATTAAGGGTGTTCTTTACTACTTTTTTCTTCTCGTTCTTTGGTTTTAGTGTGGATTACGTAGACTTAAGAAGGATTCTTCATTGTTCACGACTTGTGGTAGACATTTGGTCGTATACACACTACCAGTGACTGGATAGGCAAAGAGAGAGAATATTACGCAAGATGCCATTAAGTGAATAGAAAGAAAAGGTAATAATATATATATATGTAAGTATATAAATATACCTATATATATAAAAGTCGGGAATCCTCTTTCACTATACGAAAAATAAAATAAAATAAAAAGTCGGCTGATATAAAAGGAATAGAAAAATATCATAATAATAATCAAGCAAGCAAGTTCTCATTTCTTCTTCTTCATCTTTTCATATTTCCAAGCCGAAAACCAAAAAAGTAATACACACGCCTTTGAACCATGTACGTACTATGTACTTATAGAATATATTGTGTTCAGACAGTCTCCCCCATTTTATTCGTATATATATACTTATACGAATAGGAAACTCAATAATGGTTAAATTGTAAAAACGTGGACTTGAGAGGTTGCTTTAGAGTTGGGATGTCCAACCCTTTAATAATAGACTGTATTGTCACTTGAAATATTTTAATGGGCCACAGAACCTATTAAATTAAACTTCATGAAAATGCCTTGATGAAACAAAAATATTAGATACATATTTATTTCAAATTTAGGCCAAATATAAAAAAGACTAAATTATTTTTGTTTAGAAAAATACAAATCCTTAAAAACTAATTCATTAAATATTTTTTTTTTCCTAGAGCGATAATTATCCAAAAATTCCCTTATTTGCGAAATAATGTGGGTTCTACGCGTTTTGATGATATTGTGACAATTTTGCAAATAAAAATACTCCTCGAAGTGAGAATGAATAGTGTGCCGCACTTAAACATTAAGCAGGTCGATATGCAGCCCTCGGGTCAAAGTTTGAACATCCGTGCTTTAGAGACACCAATATACATACATTTGAATAATTAACAAAAAAAAAAATACAAATCTTGTAAACAAGGACTTAGCAAATTTGGTCACTCAATATGACCACTTTCAGCATCTATCACAGCCTTTACACGTCCATGACAAACTCCTCTGACAAGTTTTCCCACACAGTCACTCTGGCGACCTTCAGGGAGTCTGGCGAGGAATAGGACCACATCTCTTAGCTTTTTTTATCTCTCGAGCCTCCTTGCCTTCATAACCTCTGTTAGAATGTGGGGTCCTCGTGTAGGAGAAGAATCCCACGTCATCCTGTACGGCCCTCTGGATGGTCTTAGCAGGGACGAAGATGTAGATGGTGAGGCAATTCATCGATTTGGTGGGGTACTCCTTGATCTTCTTCTCAAAACTGGACAGGAATTCCATACCCCTCTTTACATTGTGCCCTTAACTTCCTTCTTTCCTGGAGAAGTATTCTTCATCTTGGCCACATTGAAAACCTGTCTCCGAGAGCACTTCACAATGTCCATAATCTTATCCATCTCAACTTAAGCATCTAAGAGATCTGAGATCCGCTGTATTTTAGCTTTTTGCTCACTCATGATGATGAGATGGCGAAATGTTTATTAAAGTGGGTTTATGTACAAAATATGGCTGCACCAGAATGTCAAAAAATAATCAATACACTTCTTATATATTAATCTCATAACTAACATTAATTATAAGTTCAAGTTTTGCTACCCAACACTGTACATTAAAAAAGTATAACTTGAAAACCAACAAAATATTACCACTCGTATTAATTACTTCTTCCTAATTTGAAAAGTCATCTCAATCAATGGAACACCTATGGATTTTTTTAATGTCGAAGTTGAGTTAAAAATTTGGTTTTAGTCGTATTCTTTTTATTCTTCTGGATATATAGATTGAGATACAAGCTGGATTTTGAGCATAAATTTGCGTCGCTATATGAGCTTGTCGGGAGTTGGTGACAGGGCTTGAAAATTAATTTTATTTAATTATTTCTTATAGGATAAATTTCTTTGACTTTCGAGCTCCGCCCAGTAACGAATTAAACGCGTATCTAAACATATTACTATACAGTCAAATCCAGATGAGGGAATAATTCCCTTAAAAACAACTTTTTCTCAGACACAAATCTTTTATTCCAATAACTAGGTACTTTGCATATAAAACAATTCGATGCTTAAAAAACCGGATATATTTTTGACGAAATTTTTACTTGATAAATTCTTAAAAATTAACAGATAGAAAGATTTCTCTATATTATTATTCTATTCCATTATATATGATGTTGGAAGAAGATTTTTAGACTATCCCAACGTTGAAAAATTTGCAAAAAAAACTGATAAAAATACAAACTATATGATATAACTATGCTTACAAATTAATAGCAAATTATATTTTTCATTATGCAGGTCACCAATGTACATAATCCAAAAATGGTAATTTTTTTCGTCACTTCGAATAATAGCAATTTTCCCCTCATAAACGGGGAGTTGTTATTATTTGAATTTGACTGTATCTATATATTCATTTATAGTCAAAAAGCTGTATATTGTTTCCACTTAAATGAAAAAAAGTGCATTAATTAATAAGTTCATTTATTAATTTGTTAAGTGATTTTTGTTTCCGGGAAGGAAGTCTCTCTATGACTACAATAACTATGTATTCATTTACTTTACACCATTCATCGTAATATCAACTTGTTTGTGTTCTTTAAACTTTTAGAGACGTTCCCCTCCCCTCCTAGTGGTGTGTCGATTCAAATATTTACGACTTAACTCAAATGGTAAATTAATTTTTCAAGTCTAAAAAATACGAATTAACTTCATATTTTACTGAGTTGGCTTAATTGTTATCACTAAACCTCATCAAATGTTCACTTCTGTCTATTAATTGATTTTTTTAATCAAACACAATTTCTAATGAGATTATTATAATCTTTGATGAGACAGACTAGATGTAAGAAATTGCACAATCTTACAGCTACTAAAAAATATAAGCTCAATTTGGCTCAGAAAAAAAAAAAAAAAAAAAATCAACACAATTGTAAATAAAAAATAATTAAATCTTCGTAATACAGAAATTATCTACACACCGAAAGTATTTCATTGAATGTAAATTAATAAATGGGCAGTTGGCATAAGTAAATATAAGACTTTGTCAAATAGTGAACTTTTTTTTCGGTTTAGTCTTAAGTGACTTTTTCTTGACCGATTTGGACCGATAATTTGGTCCAGAAAGACGAAGTTTAATAGTTTTCAAATCCCAAATTAACTTTTTCAGTCTCAATATATAAATCGTTTTTCTCCATTATATCTTGAATATGATTTATACAATAAGATAAGGTACGGACTGTCCATCAATAAGCTCTTAAGATCCAACAAACACAACAATAGCAAGCGTACAAGTCAAACAGAACAACTTGATTCGAACGATTTTCGGTAAAAGAAGAGTAGATATAATCCAAATTGACGAACTCTTGGAAAATACCCCATTTTCCAGTCTGAATCAACTATTTACTCAATAATGCTTGAAGAATTGTATAAAATCCTCAATTCTAATCCCAACGAAGATCTCAAAAATCAAAGGGGTTATGAAAGATCTGAGGGTTCTACTCAGACATGATCAGAGTTAAAGGGAACGTAAAAGTTTCAAAAAAAAAACACAAAGGATTCCCACAAAATGGAAAAGTTGTGAAATTTGTTGTTACCTCAAGACATTAAAAAAAAGAATCAAGAAACTATTTTTTAACATCATAAAAGAGTAAATTGCTTCCAATGTCAGCTTGTTTTTCGTACCGGTAGTGTTTTCATTTGATATATTTGTCAAGAGATAGATCTTATAATTTAACGAATGTTTTTAGCGATGAGAAAGATTTTGTTTGGTCCATGACGTATTTTCTCTTGGAAATTAGTGTACAACTAAAATAGAAATAAAAATATATCATAAATCATTTAACTTCATAGTATGACGCTATTTTAACAAAATCGACGTCATTAAAAATTTATCAATAGAATCGATCTATAGCAAATTTTAGAGGAGAGGAATCTAGATCGATTTTTTCTTTGAGACCAGTCTAGACCCAGCTTCTTTAAAGGATAGAATTAGTTCGGTCCGCTAAAAATTATAACGGGCTAGGATATTCGGACCGAAATCTAACACTAGTCCCTTCCTATCCCACTCAAATAAGATATGAGCCCTTTTGGACCCCTATTCTCGATTTCTAAAAAAAGGAAATATCCCACAAAAAGATAATTTTTCTATGTCTTTTTAAATATAGAATTTTAGATCTTGTTTTTTGAACAGATACTTCTGAAAAATACATCACACTAAAAGAGTACTACAATAACGCATACTATAAACCATATACTTTTATAAGGCTAATCCTGCTCAAATCTTAGAAACAGAAAAAGCTACAATATTTATGCCAAAATAAAAAGATTGTATTTAATCTTTCATTTTACAACAGAGTTTGGATAGACAAAAAAAAACATCGTCAAAATTAATTATTTGAATAAATTATTCCACTCTATTAATAAATGATGGATTTACTCTTTTTTTATAAATAAGATAACTATTCCAAAAAGGCTTGATAATGGACTTCCTTTCTAATTGAGATTATTAAAATATTTTTGAATAAATTCAATTAAAATATAAAAGACATTATCCATGAGAATGGGATAGAAGTAATTTTAAATTTGAGGCTTTTATAGTGGGCACAAAACAATTAGATACAATCACAAAAAAAATTAAACTAACATTAAATAGGTTGAGTATAACGGATCAATAATTAATTAATTCAGGATTGTCCTATCACTTTCATAAAAGTAAGCAACCAACTATTGAATTTATTACTACCTTATTTTCCGGACAATCAACCGTACTAAAATGTGGTATGAAGTTATAATGTACACCATTCCCAGAAGGTTTTATATCCGTTTAATCCTTTATGGTAACTGTTGAACGCATTACTCTCAATTTACGACACATTATAGTGCCTCCTACTTTTGAATAGGTTTAATAGTGTGTGTTTTCGGTCTGAAAATCCTTGACCGGCTTGTCCTCTTTATGATATTAAGTCTACCGAACTAATCTGGTCCTCTGAAAAAGTTTGATCTGAACTAGTTTCAAAGAAAAATTCGCTGTAGATCGATCTCGATGACAAATTCGATCTGAATCTGTCTTACAGAAAAAGAAGTATCATTTAAAATAGGATCTAGATCGATTCTATAGATGAATTGATGTCATGTGCGTTTTAAAATGGTGAATATTGAGACAATAACGTCATATGATGTTAAATGTGTTCGTAAATCATATTTCGAGGATTGAGTGCCAAATTATCCTAACTCAAAAATTAACAAATATTCGTGCTATCGGTCTAAATCAACCTAGGAAAAATCCCTTAAGACCGAACAGAAAATTCCAACATGGTCCAAGTTTCAAAACTAGTCATTACTATAATAGTTGGATAGACCATGTCTTCAAATAGAAGAGCTTAAACTTGAAAAGATAAAGTATGCCTTAAGAAATGGTAATCGACGAATGGAAAAATATTTGCAACAAGCGAAAAACTTAGAAAAGATTGGAGAGCAATACCATTCCTGAATTTTCTTTAGTCCTTTTGAAGATGAAGAATTCAATTGTTTTGAATAATTTATTTTGTGTTTTGAGGCTCTTTCTGTATGTAAATTATTAATATTTATTTCTTGTTGGGAAAATATCTCTTAGTGATTTACATTAATTGATGCGTCCGTACAAGATAGTCATTTTGTTTACGATAAGCTTATCTCTCTCTCTCAAAAAAAAAAAAAAAAAAATCTAATTTAACATTCTAAAGTAAACCTTGCGTGATAAACAAATATATTAGACAAAAAATCAATGATATTTTGAAGGCTAGTCCCTATTTGTCATTTTTATTTATTTTTTAGCTGAGGAAAATTAGAAGATGAGTTAAATAATTATCTCCAAAAAATTCATAAGGAATTATAATCTGACTGGAAAACTATAGTAATTTTCAGCATATTTTGTAATAGAAACAGTATAGTGAACAGATTGGACTAAATGAAATAGAGTTTTTTTAATATATCTACAATAATTTTCTAGTAGATTAATTAATTATTGTTAGACCTGTAGATTTTTAGAAAGGGTGGGTAAAACATATAATATACAAAAAAAACAAAAACATGTAGAAATGTTTATTTGACATAAATTACGCAAAAAAAGATCATTTAGTTTTAATCATAGAGCTATATAATATGTAATCCGTCAACACGAAAGCAAACTACAATTATTTTCCTCTAAATTGAGCTGGAGTAAATTTGTAATCATAGAAAAATTAACTTCAATTTCTATGAAAAAATTATTTAGATTAATCCTTTGGAGGTACCGCAAATTGCACTACTTAAAGTTGCAAAAATTGATCATCGCAATGAAATAGTTATAAATTGATAGACTTTATTTGAAAGACTTTATGCGGGTGAATGTAAGCTTCATAAGACAAATGAAGATTTTAAAGTATAGTAAACATTTTTGGCATATCAAGTCATGCCATAAATGTGAACACAAAGCTCATTATATAAAACAATAAGAAATTGATAGATCTGCCGCTTGAAAGTGATCCTATCCGAGCCAATATAAGACTCTTAAATCAAATAAAAGTTTTAAACTATAGCTTAACTTATTAGGTATCTAAACTCATCCCACTAAATTGACTCGAATTTGTCAATAAATCACTGGGCTGCATGTGTATATGAAGTAAAATAATCAATTGGGATATTTTCATTTTCTTAATATGTGTTCAAGATTGTTTTTGTGTTGACAAATCACATCATTTGAAATATTTCCCTTAATTAGAATCTTTATTAAAAATAAGCACAATTGTGCAACGGAGAACTTTAATTAAATCATGTTTTTGTTTTGTTTTTTGAGTCAAGGGATTAGTTATTAGGATAAGCAATAAACAGTTAAACCATAATTTGCCTAATGAATTTCGTTTCCGGTAAAATAGGAGTTGGTACAAGGTACAAGGACCCTTTCTTTGGAATAGAGATCCTTTCTTTTAGGTATTTGAACTTGAGAAGCTCCTCCTATTTTCTTTTAAATATGATAATAATGAGCCCTTATTATATACATTTTTTAAGTAGATTTCAACGGTTAAAGAAGATTTTTTTTATTGGAGTTTTTTTTCCTTTAGTTCCTTTTAAGATTGAATATTACAACAACTTCTTGAACAGAAAGATAAAATTCTTATAAGTTATATGTTTTTTGTATAATATGTATATTATTCTAGCTTTAAGTGACATTCTTTTGATGCGTGTCAATGGAGTGGACCACCCGAGTTATGATGAGATATATCTGTACTTAAAGTCTTGTCAGTCAATCAAATCCTAATATTACAATGGAGCAAATCAAAACGTCATAAATATAACCACTATTTTTCCCTCCCAATTTTTGAAATAAAATAAAATAATAGAACTATAATCATACGGCCAAATCAGCTTACCTTTATGAAATGAGTGAATAAATAATGATAAGTTGCGTGACATATGAATTGATTTTTGATTTTTTTTTCCATTGACAAAAAAATTAATGTATTTTACAAATCACATAGGATTCGTAGAATAAAATATGAAATGGTTTAACTTCATGACAAGAGTCACACACAGACACGAACGGACGGACAGAGAGTGCACATCAGCACTTCTGAGATAGAACTGACGTTAAATCTTATTCTTCTCTTTTAATTCAAATAAAGAGAGAGAAAGATAAGCACGAAAGAGAGGGAGGGGGATTCTATATTGGAGTAGTTGTTGTACTTGTAGGATGAACTGGCTACTAACTACAACTACTGCTCTGCACCAAGAGGCGTGAGAGAGCGTAAGCGGCCTGAAATCATTTACAACGTTTATTGAAGATGGAAAAACGACTGAGAAAAACCGGGAGGAACACGTTTATATATTTTTGAATATAATAATAAAATGTATTATTTTATTGAGCGGGAAAAATATGGGTAAGGTGGTGCCTTGGTTCTGTTGTTTAAGGTGCGAGAAGATTCTACTAATTATCATTTCATTTAATTGCTTTTACAATTCATTCCGAGGCCTTATTTTTTTTTACTCAATTATTATGAAAGATGTGGAAATAAAATTATATAATATATTAATCGACTGATTTATTCAGTCATGGATTTAATGAAGGTCGAGGGATCCAGGGCCCTTGCCACATGCAGGCCTGTGACTACACCTCTAACTAAAGCCTTGTTGTTAAAATTTTTGAAAATATAAGGTTTTATGTCAAATTGTTAAAAAGAGACTCTTCAAATTGGTATTGTCAAAAAAGGTCGTATGGTGTCTTTTCCAAAAAATTATAATTGACAATTTATGCAGATTTTTTATTTTTTTTTAGTATAAAACAAAATGTTTAATCTCGAACTCAAAAAAAAAAATTACTTAAAATTTTATTTAGTAGTAATTTTGTGTTTTGTCATGTTTCTAAAATCTTATTTTCCGTATATGAAAAAAAAAAAATATGTGAAACATTTGTCAAATAAATCAATGATATTGAGTTAAATAACAATGATTGTATTTACTTTGGTGAATAGTGGGAAAAACATGTTGGAGAACATTATCAACGATATATTTTTTGTATCTTTTGGGACAAGGTCGCATGACTGTTTCGACACCAGACTGGATTGTTATGTCCTCGGTTTAATGTAAATCAAGACCAACATTGCCCAATTAACACTTTTTAGATACATAAATAGTTTTGTTAAGACCGATTTTTTTCTATCAGACGGTTGACTGAGATTGAATCGTTCTAAAGTCGTAGGCCGAATTTTTTGTCCTCAAAATATATACCGATTTTCTCCCATATCCTGATTTATGAATTTTCCAAATTTGATTCATACAACACATTTAATCTGTGTCGACGTTATTGCCCCAATGTTTACAAATGTGAAACAAACATGACGTCATCAAAAATTCATCTATATGATTGATCATGGAATTCTTGAGACCTGGAATAATCACGCATAATTTTTATTACTACGTGAGGAAAGTATAAAATGAGTGATTTGTTGAAAAATAGAAAAAGAAGAGTCAACCTCATTTTTACTCTATTCCTTCATGAAGGATAAGAAAACTAAGCGGATTAGTGTTGTGTCAGTCCTTCTTTATTTGGTATAACCTAGATCAGTATTAGGAGCAATCCTTCGGACTATCAGTACTGGAACTGATTAAAAAAGAAGAAATAAAGTTGAGAGACGTCATCAATGACCAAACTTTATAAGTTATAGACTGATATACAGGACTAGACTGTACCACTGCAGTCTTAGGTAATAAATAAGGTCCAACACAACGCTAAGCTTGATTAATCCATGGTTCTAGAATTCTATGCATCCGTCTGGAAGAAATTTTAAATGAGAACGATTCAGACCGATTTTTTCTTCGGACCGATCTAGATTAAATTATTTATTGAGACTGATTCAAAATTGAACTTCTTTAATAGACCATAATAGTTTGGTCCACTAAAAGTAATAACGATCTACGTTAAACCGGTCTATAATTTTCAGACCCAAACTCAACTCTAATGATTATATCGCATTTCTAAGAAATATGGATAATTTTGATTGTGGCAATGGCTGCAGTGATAAGTAGATACATGGAAAGAGGCCGTGAGTCCTTACAATTTACGCCAATTACGTAATTATTATTTTTGATAATTAAACATACTGATTAAATATATAACAATTTTTCGACTAAATACATATATATTTAGATTAGATAAAGAAGCACTCACAACTCTGATAACAATTTTTACCTCTATTATGCATTGATTTTCAACTCTTTATAAAAGGGATTTCCATTGAAAGAAGAGAGGCAGGGGGGCGGAGGTTGTTTTCCGGTAAGTAATAAACAACTTTTCCCATGACGAACAAAGCTGATTCTTCATCTCCTGGGATCCCCTTTCCTATCTATTGATTAAAGACTGAACAGGGTCAACCTGGCTGTAACATAAAAGAGGAATACAAATCGTGATGATCCAAATAAGGGATAATACTTCCGGTGGTTCAATCCATTTGGCACGTTTCCCTTTGAGCTTGATCTGTCAATCATAATCTTATACATTATTTATATATATAAATATATATATATATGGATTTTTTTATTTATAAGTCCGATGTACATATTTCAAGTTAGTCTCAAAGAGAGGATTTCCTTATTTGGGATTAAGTGAAGCTTTTTCTATTGCAGAAAATGAATGGTATATATTTATATGGTTGTCCCTTTTGAGATCAATAGAATCTCAGGAAGTTCTCCTGCTTTGTCATATGAATCCTTTTGCAAGATCTAGTATAACATGTATATAAATAGATTGTATTCATTCCATCTATATCTTTCATTTGAGCCCAAAATTGTCTTTTATAAAGGCAAGACAATTTTGTCACACTTTTCGTATCAGAACACACAGCGTTTTGATGTGACGTCAGAATTGTTAATATAAGCCAAGTTTTATAAGAATAAAAAATCTTTCTCATTCATATTAAGGAAAGTAGTGAAATATTCGATGTCAAAATGGACCCAACAAAAATAAAATGACTTAAAATTTACTGTCTATAAAAAATATATATCACTTTATTACCTAGTTTTATTATATATCCGACCCTAAAATGTATTCAAAATATGTTATTACATTAGAACACATTTAAATAAATCATTTTTCGAACATACTACTTTGATTTATTCAAATATCAGTGTGCATCATGGGCATCAAGTTGTATTCAATGCTGGAGTAATTTTTTACCTATTTCTTAAAGCCATTGATGGAGTTTAATGTCCACTTTATGTATTAAAAATATGAATTTGGAGCCCCCAAAAGGCCTTTCCTTCAATTATGATGTAATTTATGACATGAGTGAAAACATTCTATAAGATAAGAAATTTTATATGTTGTATAAGTTGGAATTGCTAAGTTTCATACTAAAATTCTTATTTTAATTTTAACATGCCATATAGATTATCATTTAATTATGAGTTATGGGGTTTCTTAAATAATTAACTCTACAAGAAAGTTGCATTTCTCATACTTTGCGCCTCGACTCAATAGTCCGCACAAGAGTCCCAGGTGCTACATAACTGGTAAATCGAATATATAATAGAATTCTTACGTCAAGAAATGTTAATATTTAATTTTTGTTGTACTCCATATCACTTGTCCATGGTCAGATGAATAAATTTGTTTTACAAAAATTGTTTGTTTGTATTTCTGACAGTTATTATTACTGGAAAAAATAGTAAATTATTTAGTAAGTCTATAAAACTTTTCCAATGTTTCATTCACGATTCGATGGAACACGTTGTATAACTATGAGTCATGCATGTTTGTAGTCAGGCTTTGCCCCCTCTCTTTAATATATTTGCAATGGTATTAAACATACCCCTGAGAATTATAATTATTTTTCTACTCCCTTGCATATTATTTTCTAATATTTATTTATTTGTGTTGGATTCGAGTATTATTCAAACTCGAAAGAAACATAACTATAATCAAACCGACAATTTTTTGAAAATTACTGGAAATTCCCTCTAAATATTTTCTGGAAAATTGGACTTGACTTAAATAATTAATCGAATAATCAGACTTTAAATATTCAAATAGTGATTAGTCAAACTTCAAGTATCCCTCTTTAAAATGACAGATCAAAAACTAAAGAACTCGATGGAACTCCCCAAAAATTGGTTCTTGTCGTAACAAGAAGGTGAGTGGACATTTTTTTACTCTGGTCCAACAACATTATTTAAAGTGTTGTGTCAGTCCTTATTTAGGACTGATGACAGCAGTCCAGTTCAGTCTCGATCCGATCCAGTTTAGTCCTCATTCAGACGTCATTGAATTTTTTTTTTTTTTTAATGAGTTCCAGGTCTGACTGTCCCAAGGACCGACCGAAAGACTGGACTAGACAGAATAAATAAGGACCAACACAGAACACAAATTGACTATTCGTCATATCACCGACAAATCTTGATTTCATTACAACGATCAATATTGAAAATTACATTCATGTTTTTTTGTTATACTTCCTTGGTCAAGTTTTGATGAAAAGTGAATAACTATGGATGATTTATGAGTAATGATGCAAGGAAACATGCCTTGAATTATTCCATTCATTGCACTTAACATGTGTGAACAACATGAATGCTAGTGTTGGGGTTCGGTCTGAAAATCAGAGACCGGTCTGAGATCGTTTTTATTTTGAGAGGACTGAAATAATTCCCTCCTTAAAAGAAATTTAGTCCTGAGCCGATCTCAAAGAAAAGTTTGGTCTAGATCCGTCCTATTTAAAAGTATGTATAGACTGATTCTATAAATGAGTTATTAATGAAGTTATGTGCGTTTCAAAATTGTGAACATCGACCTATAATAACGTAAGCTAAATGTGTTGCATAAATCATATTTTACAACACATAAATCAGCATAGGTAGAAAATTGGTTCATTGGTGCAAACATAAATAAATTCGTAATGGAACATCGTAGTTTGAGAGCTCCATGTGCGTAGGTTAGCATCTCGGTCGCTCCTAGAGAACTTAGTGTATGTGGACTTCATTTACCATACTTAGATCAGAAGGAGTAATTTTAGTAATATAATAATTACTTATACTTAATTAGTGTAACTCCATCTGGCCAATTAAAGGAGCATTAAAAAAATAATATTCGTTCCACGATTTGAGAACGATCAAATTTCAGTCTATGGGCCAGTGGGTCCAGAACTATAAGGTCTAGGCCCATTACCCCACTGTTTTAGACTAAGTGTATTATTTCTATTATTAGATTGTAATGTTGCGTTACTCTGAGTCTTCAACATTTTATAATTTGACTCCTCCTTCAGTGAAAACTACATTCCAGTACCTTTTGTCTGAACAGAAATATCGGTCGAAATTAGTTCGGAAAAAATTCCTTAAGATGGAACCAAGGAAAATATTGGTCTTGCATAGAGTCTCAACACTAATAAACTAATATGACGGAATATAATGGAACTGATGATGTGTGGGACACAAAAGATCATAAATGGGACATATGTTTCAATTAGTATTATTACATATTTTACATTGTATATTTTTAAGGATTACCTAACTTATTTTAGGTTGGCAAGGAATGTAACAAAGTAGAGACGAGACCACACAGACCTCCCAATTCCTTTTAAAGTGAGAAGTAAGGAAATGTGAAAGTCCGAATGAATTAGGTTATTATCAGGGTGGTATTTTCACATTTATTTTATATTTTATTTTGAGGAAAAATACAGATTTGAAATCCATAGACGCCAGGAATTATTATCTGATCATTAAAATGGTTTTCTAGAAATACACTCATAGATGCCTTGGTCCCTTGTTAATTGCTTCTTCCTTTCTTCAAAAGGAAAAGATTTAAAGATATAATTTGATGGAGACTCCCTGCGTCTTTTGCCTTTTGATGATTATTGAATTTGTAGAGGCGTTTCTTGAAAATCTTAATAATCAAATGGAGTCTTCTGGATGAAAGCATCATTAAACGGTCGGATATGGGTCAAAATTTATTTAAGGAAGGTTTATTATTTAATTGATACTTATAAGTTGAAAAATGTTTTGTAAAACGAATTAATTAAGATTTACTTCTTATATTTGCTAAAATTGATCCCCAATATAAGAATGAGTAGTTGAGGAATTTTATATGAAAAGGCCATATCGGGGCCAATATAAGTTTCATAAATCAAATAAGGTTTTAAACTATAGCTATTATTATTGGGTATCTTTACTCATCCCACAAATTTGAACACCAATGATGTAATTCACTCAAGGAAGCTTATGAATTATTGGGTTGTATGTACAGAGTAGGAACGCTATTGAGGCACAAAAATCATATGTTACGAGAACTTTCATATCTTGGTCAAAAATAAAGATAAATACATGAAATCTTTTTAGTAAATGTATTTTCATAGGTCCTTTATTATTTTGTTCACAAGTTTATGAGAGACTCCCTTGTCTCTCGCAATCATCCTGAGGGACTGCCCAGGACCTTCATCAATTATGTCCTTGTTTTGGGCATGATTGCGGTGATTATGGGCCCTCCCCTTAATATCAAAGTCAGTATCAACACCTCCAGACTCTATAGATTAATCCCTGTAAAGTGTTTTATACTGTTCCCAGAGAGGTTATGGAAAAGCACAATCTCACAATTTGTCTTTCTGGCACGAATACCCCCCCCAATGACCCCTCTGTAACTCCTGTAGGCATGCGTTCATGTTGAGAGATGAATTATAACAGAAACTCAATTTCGTACTTCCTCACTCAACCGCTGATAGTAATGGAGGTTGATATGGGCTCAAAAAATCGGATGTGATGTTTTTTTTGGTCAGCTGTTGATTTTATTCAAATGTATCCTCTTTTTTGTGTTTTGAATATTCAATTATATTATATTATATTCAAATGATAAATAATACCAATCGTGGTTCCAAAGCTATACGTGTCTATTAGTTTGAGGAGATTCCTTTGGATACTTGAAAACTTTTTATCTCACAAGATGTTGCTTTTGAGACACCAGTCCGACAGATGATGTTACTTCATCATTATTCCTTGTGGCCTAAGTAATGTTTTATTCCCTTCACAGAAATCACCTTGTCTATATTAATAAAACAAAGTCTGCCCGTGTATACTTGTATAGGGCTTGTACGATACGGGGTCGTACTGTGGTTCGATTCGGTACGATCCGTACGGCTCCCTACGTTTTTAACCATCGGTGTGGTACGTTTATATATAATCACATATTAAATATTTTGATGTTATAAAATTATTATTATTTTTTTTTTTTCAAATTAATAAATTTAGATAGTGTGGTAAGGTTTTATATCATAAGCCTCCCTTTCTATAAGCAATAATTTCTGCATTTGTTTATGCAAAAAAAAAAAAAAATAATAATAATGACTTATAAATGATAAAATACATCTGAGTTTATTAAAATCCAATGGTATGCTGAGGGCTAACTTCAATAAATTTATTAATCTTTCCAAGTCCGCTTCACGATACCTTGCAACTGCAGATCTATTCGTATGTGTATCCAGCGAAATATTTTTTCCCACAGCTTGCGATATTGTGACTGCTAATTGGTCTTGTGTTTTACCAGAAAATGTAGACACGCTCATCTTTTCGCAAAAAATTTATAACTTTATGAAGTATAGTATTATATAACCTGTGTATTTTATATCAACCTTTGTTTTTTTAGAGAAGTTTAGTAGATTTATAAATAATTTTAAAAAACTTCAAAATCTAAATTTATTCTATTTAAAAACAAAAAGCATTTTACTATTAAACCATACCAAACCACATACCAGGAAGGGTGAACCGCGGTTTGTATCGTCCCAGCCCTAATATATTTATACCATGTCTTTCTTTATGTATGTCTGAAAGTATGTACTACGTACAATCTTTTTTACCTAAGAAATAACAATATAGTCATATTAATAAAATTTTCTAGTGGTTTTGTATGTAACATCATATACAAAAAAGAAATATTGTTTCTATAATAAAGTTTGTAGAAGAACGGTATGTAAAATGAATTAAATCTTGCTGGCGTTTAGGTCAACTCTATTATTTTTTAAACAATTTAGACCAAAGACATGCGATAATTCTTCTTTCAGTACGAAAAAGAATAAATAGTAAAAGTAACACCCATTCTTCCTTTTTTAATTTTTAAGGGTAGTTTCTTTCATTACAAACTACTCAACTGTAGAGATTAGTGTTTGAACTTCATGGTAAACGGATTAATTACCTCCACCAACGAAGTTGAACGGAATATATATTTTGGCCACGGTTTGATTATGTGTGTGTGTTTTTTTTTGTAAACTGTATTACTGAAAAAGTTACTTGATGGACTTTAGTGAAACCTTGTAGGAATGTGACATATATTAACAGTACGACCCCATTAAATTTTGAGAGGTCAAGGAAAAAAACCTTCTTTTTAAGGGTAGGATTACTGTTAAAGTTACAAATCGATTTTGGTGAAACTTTGTAGGAAGTTTATATATGTTAGCAGTATGAGACTATTAAATTTGGAGATTTCAAGGTCAAAGGTCAAGGTCACAAAAATGTTAAATTTTAAAACAAATTGAGATACATAAATCAAATTAAATTTCGAGAGATCAAGGTCAAAGTCAAGGTTAAACAAAGCAATATGAGATACATAAGTCAAAACAGTGCCAATTTTTGTTTAGCGGTTCCTCATTCTAGTTTGAAATGTGTTTTCTACCTTTGATGAACACGATTAAAAAATAAGGATTCATTTATTTATTCAATTGATCTATTTATTTATTGTTTAGAAGGTTTCGAAATCTTTGGATCCAGGTCAAACTGTTATTGTTATTGTTGACTAAGGATTTAATACTGTTCCATCCCTATTTATTTTATTTTTGTAAACAATTATTCATAAAACGATCGGAATTTTGAGATGTTAGTTTGAGTATGTTTGTGTCTTTATTTTTTTTTTTTTTTTTTTTTTGTATATTAACATGTTGGTTCCTTAATAGATTTTTTTTTTTTTAATAAAGGAAATGGTTGGGAAAGGAGGAGAAGTTGCTGAATGATTCCGGAAATTCTGAAAAACAGTATAAATTACCTTCTATTTAATTTTTTTCACGAAAAATAAAAAAAATATTAGTTGTAAATATATAAATATAAATCATTTCAATGGAAACACGATTCGTGGTGGTCTTTTGAGGTAGATATCTACTTTTTTGGAGCAGTATTAGAGAGGCTATAGTTTTAACTACATAAAAGGTTTGGAGATTTTTTTATTAACTAGGATAGTATTTAGAATTACAAATTGTCACTGGTGATTTGAAGAATGTTTGGGAGAAGAGCAGCTTAGCTGTCATGACGTTTTATTAAAGTAGCTGCGACTAGCTATGAGATGAAGGAAATAAACTAAAATACTACTCCGTATTTAGTAAGGAAAAATAGAAGAATTATTCCCATGTCGATCCTCAATTCTAATTTGAGTTTAACAAAGACTTACACCTGTAGCAAATCGAAATTACAAATAACAGCATTGGAAAATAAAAAAACACTCTTCAGATTGCCAACTAGCAAACAATTCCTACACATGTTTTAAGTCATATTCTATACAATCCAATTGTAATTTTAGTTACGAGTATTACACGAATTTAGTTCCAACCAAATTTTCAAAACAAAGTAGAAAAATGAAGTGACCGATATTTGTACAATGTAGTGTTGAATATTACTGCATAACTAATTCCACAGTCTCCATTAATTCATCGTTATGACTAATTTAATCAGATAAACTATGAGAAGGGAAGAAAAAGTTGCATATGCCATAAAAAAATTGCAATAAAGGATAAAGTGACATCGTCTTTGGTATAATAAAAAGCGTGGGAAAAAGATATCCCCCCTCCCCCACCATGTATGCATTTCCATAAGCTAACATGCACCTTTCGATACTTGGTTTTATAGCTGATATTGGACAAACACACAGCAAGCTAAGTTTGGCTTAATTTATATATATATATAGACATATTGAAATGTATACAGCGTAACCCCCCTTTTGGATCGGTCTGAAATATTCTAGGACCGATCCAACACTGACTATCAGTCATTAATAGTCTTGGGTAGGTCTAAAAAACTAAAAATATGTACAGCAGTCCGGTCCTAATAAAATTTGGCAGTCCTAGGATCTGTCCATATTGGTGTTTTATGGTAAGTACAACAGTCGAAATGACTTGGTTAGTAGCTAAGTCATTTCAGTTATTGAAGTTTCATCCTAATCTCTTTGAAAGAAACAGGTACTTGAAGTTTAAAGTAGGAAGTTTTTCCCTTAAAACTTATTATTATACGTTCTAGCTATCATTTATTATTTTCATTGTTTTATTCCATCCTGGCCAAGAGTGAAGAAAACAAAAAGATAGCTAGGACTGAAGGACCGAGTAATTGGAATGATAAAAAGTTTGAACCAATAAAAAGACTGAAAGAGGGGTGGACTGCATTGGAAATTAGTCCTAGGATAGATCCAACACTAAAATTATGTTAGGAGTAGGAGCAGTGAATAAGCTCTCATTATGGTATTATTTTTTTCTTTTTCTTTTTTTTTTTTTCGGGGTAGGGGGAGGGGGGACTAGGAAGTACCATTTAGTTTTTTCGTTCTCTTTTTTGAAATAATTGCTTCTTTTTGTATTGTTTTTATTTTCAGGTAACCACTCTTAAGAAGATCATTAAATATGTAGATGGACATGAAACCATGAGAAAATAAAAGCCATGCATAGTGACGAAAAATAATATGAAAAAAAAAAAACGAATCTACATACATATCTTGATGATGATGTCCTACACAACTCAAACAACCCGTGGGGAAGAAGGAGACTCACGCCACATAACCTGGAGAAATAATAATGAATCGATTGGTCTATGTGTATATAGGTACTATGTGTGTAGTGTATACTAATCCACCTATCTATGTATATGTCCTGATTGTTTGTTTTCTTGGTCGCAGGTAGTAGTAGTAAACAATCCAACACGTTTACTCCAGAGAATCAACAACATGCACAATGTAAGATAATGATCCGTGATAGATTATCCATTTGTATACCATGTTACTCTAATACTTCTCACTCACAAGATGTTTTTGGCCATTATTTTCTGCAAACAAATCCGTATATATATTCAGGGTATCCTAATCTAGGTTCTAGGTAAATTTGCCTTCTGGAGATTTTGTCAAATGACATATTTACCGCATTTTTATATTATAGGTTTGAAATATAAATTTAAACGTCTACCAACATTACAGGGTGGGGATTTAAATCCGGAAAAATGAAGGATAAGGACAATTCAGAGAGAAATTTTGGAAACTAAGCTTAACATTGACAAGGCATAGATTTGAATAAAAAAAAGGGAATATACATATTTTAGTTACACTTCTTAAGATAAAGATATGCCTGGAATATGAAATGTTTTGAACCCTTCTATTTTGAGAGAAGTGACAAAATACCCCTATTTATGAATGTTACAGAGGTTACATTTGCGTGGAAATGCACAAAGTGAATGTATGTACTATTTGTAATAGTTTTCCCAAAATTAATTAAGGCATTCACAAATCTTGTGCTCTCACATGTGAAGTCCATAGTGAAGTCAATCACTCAAACCAACCACCTCCAGCTTCAACCACAGCCTCCGACCCGGCACTTCATGAGGAACTCCTTTACCATGTTGGCCACTGCCATCGAGTATGGAAGTCAGCAAGGAGTCAACAGGGTTATTTGCACGTTTATTGCACTCTCGCTCCCCATTCATACTAGTCCAAGGGGTTCAGGTTACCAAGTTGTTCTTTAGAAAAATGTATGCTTACGAAGATTATGACAATTTTCACGGTCATAACAATTATGTAAATGCTCATTTCCAATTGAAAGCGTTATCTATATTAAATACATTTTCCGGAAAATCATAGACGGATCCTTTGATATGCGTTATACTACAAATGCCTGTATAGCAGATGTGTTATACCTTGTAAAGTATTTGTGACAATATGTTTCTGACAAGGAGGAGGTTCATTATTTGTAATTTCAATTTTCTAGGTATTCCTTACAATATGTAATGGCCTATATATGTACAAAAAGGAATGGGGCAACACAAATATTTGTTACTCAATGTAAGCTTTTTCTGGTCCAAGAGATTCTCAAAGTGAATTCTTTTAAGAGAGAACATCCATAAATCTTAACCAAAACTATGTGTATAGTAAATTAATTTCATCACAAAAGTCCTACTCATTTTGGATCGAAGAACCACATGTTGACAATTTCAGAGAGTTGAAGATAAATGCATATTCATTGTCAAAGTGATGTACAGCGAAAACTGTATTGTGGATGTATGTTTTTTTCTTCTATATTTGTCTTATTGAGCAAATATAAGGAAAAAAGTTATGAAAATTTGATAAGCCGCTTATACCGCACATCCCTTTTTGACATCTTCAGAAAGGAAAGATCAAATATGTGCTATGTTATTCTCTTTTTATGCTCCATACTTTAGAAAAAAACACTTTAGTAATGTTTTTTATACCGAGGTTAATATCCATCATATTTTTTTATTGATAATAATATCATTTATTTTATGCAATAAATATCCAAATATACATATATATACTCTGCCACAGCCAATCTTAATGCTTCATTAAATTATCATTTACAAATTAGATAGAATAATCAATTCATTTCCACTACTCATTAAGTAAATAAAAATAAGATAAAAAAAAGAACGAAACAAAAAAACGAGGGAAATAAAGGAGAACCTGTAGATCCAGAGAGGATCACAAACTAGTTCTAAAGAAAAGTTGCTTGTAAACATTACAATTACAAACCCACTATTGCTCCTCTCTCGTCAAAAACACCAAAAATTCTTGTGTGCATCCATCTTCACTAACTCTTCCAAACCTCTAGGCATAGTTGACCCGGAAGACCTCGCGCCATACGTTATAAAGAGCACCTTCGCCATGATTGTTTTAATCTTAAATCCATCCTTGGCCCTTGGATTAGTGCCCACGAGCCAATCATATTTTTTTGGCTCAATCCCGTACGCCTTCCGGATCAGTTTATTAATCACAGTCCTCACTTGAGTAACGTAATTGTAATAATAGAATAGATGTCCTGAATTTTCCCTCTCATTTTTTCCAGAAGGAGCACATTGTTTCCTCCGGCGTTTTTTCCGATTTATTCACAATTAAGGATGACGCTGCCATTCGGTACCGAAACCACTTCTCCTTTAGATTCCTGAAGGGGTTTCCCTTAAAGACCACGTATCGTTGGGTGGGAGCTCGAGCCTTTGATAGCGTTTCTTCGACAAAATATGTGCAGAAGATATTTCTGAAGTCTTCATCAAAGTTCGACGGACAAAATGGTCTTTAAACGCTTCTAAAACATGCAAAATGGAGTTGGTGGTCCATAAACTATATTAAGTGTTCCCATTTTTACTGACACTATTCTCTTGGATAAATGCAATTTTGAGGTGCAGTTGATGTCTTAGTAATCTTGGCTTGTACAATGGTAGTCAGATGTGTTCGTTAAATAGGACATCCCCGAACACATCCTGGAGTTAAAATTTATTGGCTCATCTGGTCCTAGTATAGGAAAAAGTACTTTTGGAGTGGAATCCCGAGTGCTTGACATTTGTCCCCAATAAATGCTCAGCGTTCTCGCATATTTTAATAATTCGTTTGGTCCCGTAGCTATTCTATTTACAATGGGGTATCCATTCATCCGATTGAATTAGTGTTTTATTCGTATTGCCCAGAAATCGTTACCAACTCTTTATTATTTTTAATCATGTGATAATCAAGCTTTTCTATGCCATTTCAAATATTCGAGAGACCTACTTTCCTATGGGAGCCTCCATTCTGGAATTTGAAATATATGACCTCTTTGAGTGCCACAGGAATTCTTCATGTATCTTGTATACCTCTGAAACCGTAGTACACGAGAAAGGAGTATACTTTATCAGATGGGTCGTTTTTGGAAGTATATTTTGGTTCAACGCAATGATCCTTTCAGGTATATTTAGTTGGAAAATATCGACGTAGTCACAGTTTTCTTTTAAAATCTTTAGTAATCTTTTTCTATTTAGATTTATAGCGGATTCTTCACCATTTTGGGAGATATATATGCCTAGAAGAGTTGTATGAGGTTGTATCATCATATCTGGGAAGGTTTTTTTTTACCATGGATTCCAAAGAAGTCATCATCTGAGTCTTTTCTATGTTTATTCGGAGTCCTGATTCGGCCTCAAATTCTTTTAAGATAATGGATATTCTATTCATAGACCTTATTTTCACTACCTCATCAGATAATGGAAAGTTCGTAAGCGTATAATAGAGCCTTCAGAACCTTGTCCCCATCGATTCTAATGCCTCTTAACACTTTTTTCTTCCTGGATCCGATCCCATAACATCTTTAGTGCCATGATAAACAACGATGGTGAAGTCACGTCTCCTTGTATTTAACCTTTTGAGATACCGAATTCTCCTTGTAGACCAGGCACGTTTAATTTGGACTTGGAATTTTTTAATATAACAGCTATTTTTTTAAATCGAATCCCTAGGAGCTTTGTATCGTTGGAGTTGATTTGTTAGGAACTCGTGAGATATGGAGTCGAAGGCTTTTTCGAAGTCAACGAGCAAGATAATGACATCATCTCCCTTTTGTTTAATGGTATTCATGACATCTTGGATAGAACGAGTAAAGTCCTCCGCGTATTTTCCTTTCATAAATCATTTCTTATTAATTGATATGTTAAATTCCAACATTTTCTCCAGTCAGCTGTTCAGGATACCCGTGAGAATTTTGTATTTCGTGTTGTACAGCTTTATGGGTCTATAGTTTGATATATTAAGATTATTTTTTCCTTTTTTATAAAATCTGGTAATTCCATATTTTTAAAGATTTCTTTTTACACTAATTCTAAAAGTGGGGCAGGCCTGATATTCCCGTGGACTTATTTTTTTACAGTTTTTTATATTAGAGCTAATTTCTTCCTCAGAAATAGGATTTTCATTGCAGTACGAATTGTTCATTTTTTTTTCGTTTGCTTTCCCCGAGAAAAGGAACATTATCTCCCACTTTAGCAATTTTAACAATTATATAGACTTAAGTATACCCATAATAATTAATTAATACAAAATAATGATAAATGTTGTATTTCTATCCTTATTTGGTAAATGAGAAACTTTTGTCTCCTTTCAATCTCTGTACTTGATGTGCTATATAAAAATTTTGCATCTGTGATTTTCTTAATAAATTCCAATTTTTCTAAACAACTTGTGATCGAATATCGAAAAAAGTAAAAAACAAACCGCCCTTAATGCTAATGCTCTTAAAATATACCTCATTTATCATATTTGGCTTAATAAACCATCGACATTTTTAGTAAAAATTAGAAGGACCGAGAGTTAAAGCCTGTCCTTAGGACTGACAGTCCTATTGACCAATCCTAAGACTGGACTGGATCGGACTATACCGAATAAATAAGGCCCGACACAACACTAGTTATAGGTAGTAATTGTTCAAAGAACGATAGAGCTGATATATATTATTTCTAGATAACTAAAATAAAATTTCTAACTTATCATTCTTACAAAATATATGGGGAGTTTTATAAGTAGTGGAAGCACTAGGAGGCCGTCTCTCTATTCTAATACTCTGTGTTCCCTCTTTTAATTAAAATATAAATGAAACTTGCATTTTATGATTCTGGTTTCTGATACGTAACTATAGTTTTTTTTATTTTTGTGCCCCCGGAACTGTAATTTAAAAAAAAATCAAAGTAAAATAATAATTAATTCAAATTTTGGGTTTTTATAAAAAAGTTCGTGGAAAAAATTCAAGAATAAATAAAAATCTCATGTCATGCTGGTCAACCCAAAAAGAAAGCTCCAAGTCACGGCCCTCGCCCCTCTTTGTATATGTATAGGCTTAATTACTGGACTGTATAGTATTATTGCTATGAGTCGATTGAGGCATATTATTAATGTCTCTGTTCAACTTATGAACTACAGAAATTGAAAATATTTGTCTGATTTGAGATTAAAATGTATGACGTGTATCAACATAAAACAAATCTTGGACCAAAATCAATGAAATAGGAAAATCCTGTTGTTTTTTTTTGTTTTTTTTGGATATGTGGCCTGTCAACACAAAAACAAGCTAGAATGATTTTTTTTTCAAACTTGAGTGTGGATTATATTTTTATTTTTGGACAAATTATTATAAGTTTATTAATTCTCTGGGCACCTTTTAAATTACACTCAAAGTCCCCAAATTGATAGACATATTGAAAGAATGATTTATTTGAAAGACCATTATGGGGCCAATATAACTGGTTTGAATCAAGTAAATATTCTAAACTTAATCTGAAAGTCTTGGATGTCTTAACTTATTATAAAATTTCATTGTTATCAATATTGGTGCTGAACTGAATCTTCTAGAAACAAATGCTATTCCTAATTGAAAATTCAATTTGTCATGGTTCCAATGAGTTCAACCATCAGATAAAACTGTGCAAAAAAGTTAATTTTTCAAACACTTTCGTCCACTTTTTCTCTAGATTGGCCCTTACAAAAAATGAACACATTATTCAAATGCATATTAAATTTTAAAGTCAATTTTTATTTAAACTTCAGAACTTATAAACTCAGAAAGAACAGAACTCAGAAAGTTTCTTATATTTGGTTGTTGAATATATGAAGTATATAAAAGAATTGGGATTACAATTTTCTTGATTTTTGTAAAGAATATTTTTATGTTCGCACACTAAATATTTAATATATCTACATATTTACATCCCTTCAATATCATCATTAGTTAGGAGGGGCTCTTGAGCCCCAGCTATAAATATATTATAATTTACATGCCTACAAATAGGTGAATAACAAGTCATATAAGGAAGGTTTATTCGCTTAGAATGTCATGTATATGCAGATTGCACATAAGTAAATATGTAGATATTTCCTATGAATACCTGATAATTTTAATTGTTAAAATACGTATCTACTAGTGTTGAGTTTCGGTCTGAATATCCTAAACCTGTCTGATACCGTTTTGATTTATAGTGGACTGAACTAATTCGGTTATTTTAAGAAGTTCGGTATGAGACCGTTATGATTTTTAGTGGTCCTAACTGAAGCTTTAAACCAATTAGCGAAACGCGACCGTTAGCCTGAGAAAAAATTATGGTCAGTATTTTTCATATTTTTTCTCAAGATGCCATTCATTTATTTATACTGAAGACGATAACACGTGTTTTATGTTTATCTATATTATAACATTCATATTGATATTCTAATCTTATAAGTTATATTGTCTATTGAGTTAATTATTTTACTTTTTAATTATAAATTAATTATGTCGGATGTTATTAATAAAGTATCTGAGATTTCAGATAATAATTTAGTCTGTAAGCTCTGCAACCTGTCCTTCAAAGGAACAGACGATTTTCTTGATCATATGAAGACTAATTTTGAAGGGAACGAAAATAAACCAACAATCAGATTATCATCTTAGAGACTGAGTTACTTAAAATGATGGTCAAATTTAAGAGACTCGTGCTCTTATATCCTTCGGGAATTCAATCCATATTAAGAAATTAATGCTGATGCTTCAATGTCCCCATTTGACATCTCAT
The DNA here is from genome assembly GCF_016086655.4 of Lepeophtheirus salmonis. NCBI lineage: Eukaryota > Metazoa > Arthropoda > Copepoda > Siphonostomatoida > Caligidae > Lepeophtheirus > Lepeophtheirus salmonis. The sequence goes on from NC_052139.2 coordinate 13,317,242, forward strand.
TTTGAATAGGAGGCTCGAGCGAGGAGAATGGTCTAGAGGAGATAAAATTGCACATCAATATGCCTAAATGCATAACTCATAAGGCTCAAATTGCTAGTACCATCTTTTAAGAATACAATTGTATACCTATGGAGATGAAATCAAGAGAGCTGATGGCATCATTACAGCGTCGTTAATTCAAGGTGAGTTTCAATGCAGTTCAAAATATCATTCATAATGTTACGAGCCCCAATTCCTTCGTATCTCCTTAGATAAGTGAATCTGGAACTCCGTGTTTCCTTGAAGTGATCCACTAGCTCTTATTGTCTGTAATACATCTTCTGCATCCTTGCTTTCGGTACCAAGTTTTCTCATGGAATTTGATAAGTGGCTGTACACAAAGATCCTCTTACAGGCTACATATAAAGAATTTTTCCAGGAAAAATGGACCCCAAATGGGCTCTTATACAAAGAATTTGTGATACATGTGACCGTATAATGTTTTAATGTAAATTCAAATGACGAATAGATACATTAAACAGTCTTGAACATATATATTAGTTAATAAAAGCTGAAGGAACACAACATTAATAGCAAACAACTTAAGAAATAAATAAAAATTGTCAATTAACGATATATTGTTTCAGTTATTTTATATTATCAATGGAGATTAATTAGATGATTAATTTCATGAGAAGATCCTCTCCGATGGCGATACATGTGTGAAGTGAGTATCTTCACATCAATGAATCTAAAACTAAAGAGCAAATTAAAGCTTTACAGCAAACAAGTTGGAAAGAATTAATTCAAATTAAAGTAAAATTTATGTACATTATTTCTTTTAAGTTATTATGGAATATATATCCTTCATCTGAGGTAATACTAAAACCTAATAAACTCCGAATTCAACAACAGCCTCTTCTTTAGCCTCTTGAAGAATCCATTAATATCTGTCAACTGTAGTCATGGGTCCATTTACCCTCTTTTCCGTCTAAAAAAACGAGCATTCCCTTTGCAAACCAGTATTGAGCTGTCCAAACTTCCTATTTAACCTCATCAGTTTCCGTCAATTTCTCCACCTCCGGAGATTTCTCAAAAAATCATTGCATGAAGAATTTAAAGATGGAACCTTGAATTTTGAAGCCTTGTTTGAAGAAAACAAAACTCAATTCATCTTCCTCAAGAACCTCCTGGTGAATTTTAGAATGGAACTACTCCAAAACATGAAGTCTAATGTTCTGACATCCGACAATGGGCAGCAAAGCCATAGCTGGCGGGAAAAAAAAGTAAATTATGACCAAGACATTTTTCACTTGTTTATTGTTTTCGTGCTCGTTTCGCTACTTGGTTTAAAGCTTAAGTTCTAATTTATTCGATTCTTCAAAGAAGTTCGGCCACACCGTTACGATTTATAGTGGAACAAACTAATTTGGTCCTTTAAAGAAGTTGGGTCTGACACCGTTATCATTTTTTGTAGAACGAACTAATTCGGTCCTTTCAATAAGTTCAGTCAGTGACCAAATATTGTTCCAAATTGAACTAGAAAAAATCACTGAAGATCGAACCGGGAAAAAGTTCGGTCTTGGACCGCGTCTCAACACTAATATGTACATATATTTATGAACAATTAAAACAAATATTTACCAAAATATGCATATTTACTTGTTAATTTATAACTTTAATTATTCCCAAAATAAACGGAGATATTTCTGAGACAACTAATTGAATTATGTAATATTCTAAACGATTTTCTCTTTATGCTTCATACTGAAATAAGTAATATTATTTATAAAAAATGTTAATTACCGATTCATAATTAAGGTATTGTAATGGTATATTTATATTTCGAATTCCCAATCTTTATTAAGTTCAATAAAATGGCCGCCCAACAATTGTTTTTCAAATGTTACTTGACATTTGAAAATAGTGTTGAGTCGACAGGAACAATTTTCTACTCGGTCAAATAGTGAGTCGATTTTCAAATATGAAAAAAACGACTTCTTATTTGATTCTTATTGATTATTATCACTAAACTTCCTGAAATGTTTTAAATTTTGTGGCGCTGCTCTTCCAAAGTTATTTTCTAATCAATCACAATTTCTCAATAGGGCTTTTAATCTCTTAGGAAACAAACTTAACGGGGTTCTAACGGTTTGCAGGATCTCAACATCATAAGCTGATTGCATAATATGCTTTATAAATGAGCAGTGAGCATGTGTAGCTATTTAGACTCTATCCCCACGACAATGTTTTTAAGACGATGTTGTATTTCTTTTAGTCAGATTCCAAAAATTTCACGTCCACAAAACGAAGAAACCTTAATAATCCGACCCATAAATGAATGTTGATGAATGGATGTATCAAATTGGAATCTTATAATTGAAAAAGGATAAATGTGTGGCGGGTAAAATTTAGATCATCTTCTTAATTTGTACAATTTGTTTGTAGAAGTTGAAAATTGTACTTGATATTTTACCCGTAAACGGGGTTGTCCGATTCTTCCAGTTCCGAAGCCGTTTTCAAAAAATATGGTTTTGGTGAAACGGAAAGCCAACTTTGTGCGGTTGTGTCATTACTATAGAGGTCACCTCCGACTTTTGTGACACTTGTATCATTATCGTAAAAAAAAAACAGTCCTTTTCTAGAAAAATAAATTATTCGTTCTAATTTAGTTTTTTAAATTACTAAAAAAATAAAAAAGTTTTTAGTTTCTTTATTAAAAATTATTTTCAATTTCTTAAATAATCAAGTGATGGGAAGATTTCAAAAAATATCTCGATACCGTTTTCGATTTTTTAATATTTATATTGAATAATCATTAAAAAATACAATTTTCCTAACAAAAGCGTCCGCAGGATTATATATTTTTGGAATGGGGGGGGTAGAGATTTTATAACTTTTTGGGAAAAAAATTATAAAAACCAAACTTCAAATTCAAAAAGTGTAAAGTTATTTATAGAAAATTAAATTTTTGGGGCAAAAATTTGAAAAATTTCAAGTATTAAATTGTCCAGTAAAAAGCAAAAATTCCTTAATTTAGTGGGGTGGGGTATTTTTTTTTTTACTTAGAAAAGTAATAAATAGTTAAATACCAGTAATAAATTAGAATCGGAATCGCTAATTAAACATTATTTTCCTGATGACAATCCCGATTCCAGAAAAATACGAGATTCTCCGATTCTGATTAATTGTCTCATCACTAAAATAAAAGTCCAACACTCCCCCAAAAAAAAAAAAAAAAAAAAATGTAAGTCACAGCGCTGTCTCCTCCCTTCAAACAAATATTGCGGTCAAATTTGACTGACTCTCTACTTGCAAATACATTCCGGCGCCGCTCATGCAAGCCAAAAACAGATAAATATTTTTCGTTCACTATTAGAGATAGATAGCTACTAGTATTGCGACTTCGTCCAAGACTGAATTCTTTTTCCGGTTAGATCTCAAGGGATTTTTTCTAGAATGATTTGAACCTATACTCCTGTCCAAACCGTAATCTCAGATAGTAGATCGAAGTTTGATTATTTTCAAAACGTGGACCAATTTGTTCAGTCGCAATACCGGGTGGTTAATTAAAATCGGAACATTTACTAATTCAATAATTAATGAAGATTGTAGAGATTAATATTTATTCATATTTCGATATATTAAAGCATATACAAAACAAAGCAAAACAAAGCTGAGCTTACGTACAAGTTGAGAAAATGATACTTGAACGTGATCGACGGATTTCCATTCCTTCACCGTCCACACTTTCAACAAGTCCTTCAACAAGTTCGAAACAGTAAGAAGGGATTCGTCATAAAGGCCAAACTGGACCCAAAAGACATTACAGTTCTATACAGCCAAGAGGAACCAAAACTTGTCCAACAACAATATGGCATATTTTTGTACTGCCTCCATGGGACCCTTTTCCAGCCCTGACCTCAACCCCTAGGCTTTTTTAGCTTAAGGTTTCTTGGAGAAGAATGTCTAGGATATTTCTCCATCGTGGACTATATTGAAGTCTTATGAGCTTATTAGATGGTCGGCCAGACATAGAATTACAGCTGAGACATTTTCCTAATTCCACAAGTTCCCCGGGGGTCAAAATTGGTGCAATTAGTGCCATCTGACATATTGTTTCAGCCGGATAAATCCTAGTATATGGTCACAGCATGCAATAAGAATGTTTAAATCCCTTATGAAAAGTACATAGTGGGTACTCAAAACTTGCAGTACCATTTAATCCTGGTTTTATTGCCGTTAAGTTTAATTACAAGGTTTCATTACGCAGGTGCAAGAAAGCTGAAAACAAAATATGCATATTTTGTTTTATCCGATTTCTTTAAGTGTAAATATGTCAGAGCAATAACAGAAAAGGCAACGCATGTGCAATCTCTTTGCACATGCGTTGGTATCTCCACCCGATGAACACAACCTTCATCGTCCCGAGCTGCCAAAATGTTTGCCGGCGAGTGTAGGCTGTTATCGGTTGTGAAGTACGAGATATTCAATAAAAAATATAGCTATAATATATAAGATCTAAACATATCACAAATTAGTTTTAAGTTGTATAGTTTTGACGCCATAAAAATCACGTTTTGGGTAGTAAAATACCGATTTTAAAAGAGATTGAACAAGTTTGCTCCAGCAAAAATCAAAAGAGTCTCAGACTGGTCTAGGATTTACAGACCGAAGCCTATCACTAATACTTAAAAACATCATTACTGCAACAACACCAAAAGTACAAGAGATGGAGAGAATGAAGGAAAAAAACGTTGAAAAATCTGATAAAATATGTAAATTCCTGGCCGTGTCTCAAGCTGAGCTCCCTTCCATTCATTACTCATACAGACTACAACTAGCAACAAGGTAAACTGATTGAAGGCTGCTGATCCAACATGAGTACCTACATAACTATGTATGTGATGTACCATTTTTTTTGGAAAGAACATCTGTGTAAATGAACAAAATAGATAAAACCATAGAAACTTAATATTCCATACAAAGGAGAACATGTCTTAAAAGATACTAGCACAATAGCTTACAGATAATGTTATGTGTTTTCAATCAGAACACCAAAGAAATAATAACATTGAGGGTAGTAGAAGGGGGAGTTTAAGAATGGTTTTGGTTTCAGAATGAACCAATTGGCATTTTTCTATACCTAAGTACATAGAAGGGAAACTCGTGGGAAAAACTATAATACAACTATGTAATCTGGGATTTATTTTTCAACTGCAATTAATTTGTAATTTTGAAATGTGGCCTGTCAACAGAAAAGCAAGCTAAAATGAGTGTGGATTACATTTATATTTATTGGTGAATTAGTTTCAATTTTATTAACAAATATTTCTTATGAACTCTTTGGGCATATCGTAAATTGCACGTGGATGTGCCGCCTCTATTCGTCTTCACAATACACAAATGAGCAATTGATAGATTTTATGGTTGAAAGGGACTTATCGGAGTCAATATAAGTCTCAGCAATCAAACCAATAACTTAATCTATAGATAAAGTGATCGAACAACCTAACTTGTCCCAGAAATTTGAATACAAAGCCCACAATTGAGTCAAATTTGTCTATCAAATAATATTAGACTCTAATAGGTGAAAATGTATATTTTTTCCTTTTCTATTTTTTTCCCATATTATTTGTTTGTTGACACACAACAAATGGGGCACCTCAATATGTGAGCAAGTTTTGGTGCATTTTTATCAACCAATACTCATTAATTACCCTTTGGGTGTGCTGCAAATTACACTTTAAGTTGCCAAAATTGATTGTTACAAAATAAAAGGATGATTAATCGATATATTTTATTTAAAGGGACGATATTGGGGCCAATATCAGTCTCTTAAATCAAATTTTGGTTCTAAGCGAGGGATATCTAACCTGTAGCCCGTGGGCTGTATTTTAGCCCACTTAATGTTTGAGTGCGGCCCACTTCTCATTATCACCTCCAGTGGTATTTTTTTTTAGAAAAATTGTCACAATATCATCAATACGCGTAGAACGCAAATTTTTCCCAAATAAAGGAATTTTTGAAAAATCCTCATTCTAGAAAAAAAAATTGAATGACGAAACAGAGAATTTTTTTTTAAGGATATATTTTTATTTAAAAAAAAGAACATTAGATTTGGCCTAAATTTGAAATATATGTATTAAATAGTAATGTTTTGTCAAGTAATTTTTCATGAAATTTAATTTAATCGCTTCTGTGGTCCATTAAAATATTTCAAGTGACAATGCAGTCCATTATATTAAACGGTTGGACATCCCAGAAATTTGAATACCAAGATGATAATTGACCGAAATATCTTCATGAAATATTGGAAAACATGTTGTTAAAAAATATATTGACCATTTTTACTTTTCATGAATTTTGTTCATGACTGTTTTTGTATTAACTCACCACAAATAAAGTACTAATAAAAGTCTTCGAAGATGTGTTTACATATTACATCATTGTTGCTTTGACTACTGCTTTATGACCATCGTGATAAGTAATTAAAAACTCAGCTAAAGTTATAAGCATCTTGACCGTTTGTGTTAAAGATTATGATTTTTTCCCTCGTTTTTCACCGATACCTATTGCCTCTTCATGTTATTTATGTTTATTTATAAAAAATACGTAATATATAGTGTTGGGGGTCAGTTTGAATATCCTAGACCGATCGATTGGAGACTGTTATAATTTTTTGTGGACCGAACTAACTCGGTCCTTTAAAGAAGTTCAATCTGGATAAGTCTCAATTCGGCCTAATGGTGCAAAGTAGCTCAGTGGACAAGCACTCGGAAGGAATTATTCTCTTGAACTCAATATAGTACATGTATAGGGATTGTTTGATGTACAAGAATGGGCAATACTGTACAATTTGAGATCCTGTTAGGTTTAGATTGGATAGAGGGCACTTTATTGTCCAACTCCATCTGACCAATAATGATACCAGTCTGATACCGTCATGATTTTTAGTAGACCAAACTAACTCGATCCTTTAAATAAGTTCTGTTTGGAACGGTCTGATAGAGAAAGTAGTTATAAATCGGTCCCAAAGAAAAAATACGGCCTGGATCAGTGTCACAAAAAAAGACAGTATAATTTTAAATTTGTTTCATATCCATCCTATAAATGAATGTTTATGATGTCATGTGTGTTTTACAATTGTTATTCATTAAAATGACGTCATATAAATTTAAATATGTTCAATAAGTCATATTTGTACAGCTCATACATCAGGATAGGGGAAAAATCGGTCCATAGATTTAGAAAACGAAAAAATCGTTTTACGTTTTGAAACCAAAATATTGGTCCAAATCGGTCTAGAAAGAATAATCTAAGATCGAACCGGGGAAAAAATTGGGTCTCGAATCGAGTTAACACTAGTAATAATCTAGGGAAAAAAGAGGAAGAAGGTAAAATGTTATTGTATTAACGTCTTTTCTTCCAAGAAGAAGAAGAGACCCACTGCTGAGAGACAACATGTTGATGACTATGATTGGAAAAGACGTTTTTTGTATTCTTTATTTCTTTCTTCTTCAATAATAAGCCTCTTTCATTGAATGATTTGATCTCATGGTGTGACCTATTCCTTGGCTCTCATACTAAAAGTCATAGGAGTGAATATTCAACAGCCTGGAAAATTGAATAAAAAATAACCAGGGAGACTTATTAAAACACTTTGACAGACTCCTAATTTCAAGGAAACAAATTACATATATGGTCCGTAAACACAAAAACAAACTAGAATGAGTTTTCTTAAAATTGAGTGTGGATTATATTTGTATTCTTCCACGAATGATCCTTCCTTTTTAATAGAAAATTGTTCTGATTAATCCTTTGGGTGCGTCACAAATTCCATTTAAAGTAGCCACAATTGATCGTCGCAATAAAAGAATGAAAAATTGATGGATTTTATTAAAAGAACGTATTAGATTGGGCCGAAAATTGCACTTAAAGTAGCCAAAATTAATCATCGCAGTAAAAGAATTGACGGATTTAATTTGAAAGGGGCCATATCGGGGCCCATAGCAGTCTTCCAAATAAAATAAGGATTTTAGAGTATAGGTAAAAGTCTTGAGTATATTAATTCATGTCAGAAATTTGAATATTGAGTCTAAATATGTCTTTAAAATTTTGGGATATATGTTTACAAGGGTGCAGTTTTACAATTAAGAATTTTTAAACCAGTTTTTCTTGGGAACCCTTGGTCGTACAGCTTTAAAAACCAGTTTATCAGATTCAGGAAACAAGTTTGGATAAGTTCTGTTTACAAAGCGTCCTCCGAGTACGACCGTCGTGCAACGATCATTGTCGCCTTCGATACAGGCTGGCACCCAAAGAGATCATCCACTTTCTCAAGTTGTCCTCTGCCACCGTGTTGCAAAGGAGTTCAAGGAGTCCAGAGGGATGGGAACACCAGCAAGGAAGAAGGCAGATCGATCTGCGTAAAAAATTGGCCTTTGAACTATGCGGAGATGTTCTGGTCTAAGGTCCCTAGCTCCCCGGACTGCAATCCTTTGGATTATTTCGTATGGGGCGCAGGGAGTGACATGCGTGCTCACAACAATTTGGCTTCGTGAGATCCTCCATTATTGTGGCTGTGAACAATATGAATAAAGATCACCTTATCAAGGCGTGCAGCAGGTTCCGTACCAGGTTGGAGGCTGAGGGTGGTGGGATTGAAGGATTAGGTTATATACGTTTATATATAAATGGATTTCTAAATATCTCTATTAATTTAAGAAATTAAAAGGTTTATCTCCTGTTATGGAAAATTCTTAATTGTAAAACCGTACCCTGTATATGATGTAAAAAATATATTGTAATTTTCTCCTTTTCTTGATTTTTGTTCAAGATTGTTTTATTGTTGACACATCATATATATTGTCTAAGAAGCATCCCGCCCATCTTTTAATAGTCAAGTTATGTATATAGGAGGGGATTTGTATGTTTGGTTGAAAAGGAGGTTATTCTTTTAAATAAAGTAAAAAAGGTTCAGAAAGGTTAATCATTATTGCTTCTTATTATAGGATCCATTCATTCCCCATGATAATCGATTCTTTTGGCATGGGGTTGTAGCTATGTATTTGTAGGAACATGGTACTCCCGTCTTTGCACGATATGTCAAATTATTGTGCGCACAAAGTTTTTTTTCTGAAGACGTCAAAAGATAACATGATAATATGTACACTCTAGATACCGGAATGGAATTATAGCGTGACCCCTAATTTTGCAGTGAACATTTTTGTCGCCATTAATTTTGCTGTATACATTTTCGATTAAGTTAATTTTGCCGCATGATCAATTCGCTGTTTTTTTATGTTTTATATTTATACTTATTCCTTAGTTTTAACTCTTGTCAATATCTTAGCTATAGATCTGAAAAAGTAGAAAAATGGAAAATATTACGAAAATAAAGAAGAAAAGGTGCTTATAAAGAGTAAAGAGTCACATATCCAGGATCATCAGTATATTTTGAAAGAACTAATTGACTCGTGGTCCTATACTCATGACCTTATTTGATTGTTGAAGAAATGTAAGAAACTCAATTGATGAGAAATGAATGCTTCAACAGTAAAGGCTGAAGGTATAGTACGACCCTATAATATAACACATAAAAAAAAGAAGCCAAATATGTCATGTTGAAAAATATCCAAGAGGCGAAAAAGTATGAGAAAAAATTACCGGTGACAAAAATGTTCGAGGCTAAATTACCTAGAACCTCTCCTTTTTAATGGATAGATTCTTGTTCTTATAAAAACTTTTTACACTTATAGTGAGTGCTTACTGCATAATTTGTATTATGATATATTTTTTGTTGACAATCAGTTTTTTATTTTAAATGTTTGTCAAAAATAATTGTTAAGATTAAAATTTGTGATATAAGAAATGTAAAGAAGAAAAAAATGGAGGGGAAATTTGTGTATTCTACCCTTATTTTATCGTTGTTTATTACTAGTATTAGTAACACGGAATTATTACACGTCGTCGAACAGACAAGCCTTAAAAATATGGAAAATAACTTCTTAAGAAGTTTCATGTCACACATACACACGTAGTTACTCAATTTATAGATGTTCTCTCCTGACGAATTAAAGAATTTATACTAACTGCTTGGTGAAAAAATTAATATGTCGATATGACTCATCAGTGATGAGCCAAGGATAATTTTATAGCTACACAGTCTCGATTCTAAATACAAAATGGACCTGGAAAAAACATCGACCGTCAAAACGTCAACCGACAAAACGTCAATGGAGAAAACGCAGAATAGACTAACTGTCGAATAGACAAAACGTCGACTGACAGAAGGTTGACCTTGGATATATCCCATTCAGATATTTCCGTCCTGAAACATAACCCAGCAGCACCATTTCGATATAAACTACCAATTAGGGGCCTCCCAATCCCTCTTATTTGAGGGTGTTTTCAGACAAACCCGTGTCCCAAAATGGGATGAAACCTACTGCCACTATTTAAATTTACCGCACTTGCATTTACACCCCGAAAAGCCCCCCGAAATTTGAGACTGTTTCGGGTTTCATCTCACTATGAGGCCCAGCGGTAACCGAAATAACCCCAAATTTTGAGGTATAAATGGGGCTTTGTGAGGGTACCTCACTGTTAGTTTATGTAGGAATTGTCGGGCTGGAAATGTCTTTACTGAAATGACGAATTTCATATTTTGAAATTTAATCTTTTCTGGTCGTCGTTTTGTCGGTTGACGTTCTATCGTCGAAGTTTTTTACGATGGACGTTTTGTCTATTCGACCTTTTTTCCATTCAACATTTTGTGGCTCTAAGTTTTGTTGGTCTACGATTTGTCTGTCGACGTTTTGACAATTACTACATTATTATTTCATAGATCAAAAGTGTAGAGAGGAATGGGATATACAACAGAGAGCACAATATATTTGTTTACACGCTCAATGCTACATACGAGATTTCTTTAATACATCTAAATTATTATTTTTAGATCAAAAACGTTTTTCGATCCAACATACATACATAAACACAGACAGACAGACTTTGCTTTATTAATATATATTGAACACATACATGTCGTCTTTAATCCAAATATATAGAGTTGCATGGTACAGGGTACTCTATAATTTGAGCCTCATTAACATAATTAAATTAAGTGTGACGAGATTTACTTATCCAAGTCTGAAATATTCTAACAACACTCTGCAAATAAAGTTGAAGAATGGTGCAAAAACAATTTTGACCTATTTGCAGCAAAACTTTTCTTTTTTGAGTTGACTTGCTGAGCTTTAGGTACACACACTCAAAAATGAGTTCTATCTAGATAAACAGAAATACAAACGTTACTGTATAAATATATATAGATTTCCTTCATATGTGGATTTGAATATCAAGTTTTAAAATATAATGTTACATTAGCAAGATGTAAAGTATTACAAAACTAAATCTTTCAGCAAAAGATTATAGGCAATAGCAATACAGTACAAGTTAATTTGTATTATAATTTGAATAACGATTAAAGTACGGAAGTTTCATACTAGTAGTTTATATTAAAGAAGCGAACATCTCTTTTCTTTTAGTGTAGCATTTCAAAGTAAAGGAATCCTCATAATATGGTATTTTTATTATGATACCAATACTTTTGTCCGGGGTATGGTCTTCCGTACCTATTGTAGATGCAATGTGCTAACCCCTGGCGCTAGCCACTTTTGCCTTAAACTACTTTTTCTCAATACATTTTGACTGAAAGACATTTTGCCTCAAGGCTATTGCGCCTTAATGCATAAATAAATGAGGTTTATGTACATTTTTGATTGAAATTAATGCTCTCTTTGAATGTTTTAATCAAAATATGTAATGTATTATGAATATAAAATGCATTAAATGGATGTTTACGGTTGGAAAATTGTTATAATTGTGTTCCAAAACTTTAATGTATATTTACTATCGAAATTTGACAATGTAAACCAGAAACAAAATAGGTAATCAAATTAATATAACAAGAAAAAAAACTATTAAAATCGTAGAAGGTGCTAGTCACATCTCCGTTATCAATTAGTTATAATCAGACAATATGGATTATTCCTGGATTGACAAACACAGATATTTCCATCATTATTTTAAAAGAAAACAACCATTGAATGTGTTAATATACATTAAATATTTTGATAATACATTAAAAAAAATCAATTTCAACAAAGGACGTATAAAACTAATCTATTCACACATTAAGACCAAATATCTTTGAGGCAAAATAGTTTAAGGGGAAGGTTCCGGACACCCTGACCCCTAGCTAGCTCTAGGATCAGAAATACTCTTCCCTCTTAAAACCGACTCTGCGCAAGAAAGATGCCCTTATTAGATGATTAAGTATAAATTAAAGGTGTTGTAATTAATGTCTAGATTAAGATATCATTCCACGTGAAGAAACAATAATTATTTTTTCCCCGCAGATAGTTTTTTGTAAGGAATTTTAGAAAAGTTAGGTAAATGTGGATCTTTCTCTCAATCAAATCAAATCAAATGATGATATTATGAATGTATAGTGTATGTAATATACACAGTCTGATCGCCTGGTAATTGAGTTTCAAAAGGTGTGTGCCTGAATGTACAAAGGTACACATATATATATAAGCAAATGAGAGAGAATAAAGAAAGAACATCTCTCAAATTACAAGTTATATCGCTTAAAACACCTATGTACATATTATTAACTGATGATGATAATTTTCTTCGTATAAAAGTCTGATGTATGATTAAATATATTGTTATTATAACATATCATGTGTTGAGAGCTGGAGAATTACAATTGTAGATTGTACATATTAAAGTATATGTTTATAAGTTGATAGATGTCATGTCACAATTGGGGAGTACGTACAATTTGGGGATTTGCAAATCCCTAAATATTCACAAGACAAATAAGATGAGGAGGGGAGAGGGCTACACTTTTATGTAGATGGATACATGTTTGACTCAACTTACCTACATTCAAAGTTTGGAATTAGTTTTGAAAATTCGAGACCGGTCCGATACTGTTATGCATTTTAGGCCAACGAAATAATTTGGTCCTTTAAAGAAGTCGGGTCGTGACCGGTACAAAAAATTGATCTGAATCGCTCTCATTTTAGATTGCGTCTGGATTGTTTTTATCTCTGGAGAAGATATTATTTCCTTTGAGCAGTGGAAATTAAATTTCTTTTCGGAAAGTGGCCTCTTTTTGTACTAACAATGTTTTAGGAATGGGAATAAAAGTAGTCTAACACATCTACCGGTTATGTTTTAATTTTTCCTTCTTGAATAATTTTTTCAAGATGCAGAAAATCTATCTTTCTTAAAAAAATTTATTAAGCCTTCTGTATGCAGACCCTTCTAACTCAACCTTTTCTTTCATTTTGGCCTCATCAATTTCTGCAGTTCTAAAAAAATTCAGAGAATCTGCAAAATACGTGCTTGCAAAAACTGATCCATTATTTAGATCATTGTCCACTTGACTGGGGTATGACATTGTTTCCTTCCTATTTTTAAAAAGAAACTGTAAAGTCGTTGAATGAATTATTTTCATGAGCCTTTGAGTCGCTTGGTTAGATAAAAAAGAGTAATTAAAACCTCCTAAAAATTATTTTTTAAATTTCGTTTTGTATTTATCGCCTTCTTTCAACCATTTTGGTATCCTTAATTGAGAAATTTTATAAGGTCTGTGTTATTCCAAGTAAATCAATTTTTGATCAGAGGAAAGGTCAGGTTTATAAAATCCTTTCGAAAAATGTGCCCACAGTTAAAATTTTAAGACTTTTGAAAAATGTACAGATTTGATCTTAACACTCTGTATTGTTGCATCGGTCCTTACTTATAGGATTCTTTATTTCTTCATTATTTTTTAATTATAGCACTGATTCTCCAAAGGACCGACGGTTTTAAAAACGGATCCCAAGGACTGATAGCCTCAAGGCTGAGCTGGACCGAATAAGTAAGAACCGACACAACACTAAATATATACATTATACATACATATATTAAAACAAAATGATACAATATGAAAATGACACGGGGCGTTTTAAGAGATAACGCTTTTGAGTGTTTGTTTGTAAACAAAGCGCCCTTCACATATTTTGTACCTAAGTACTTATACACATACCCGCATAGAACGACTACTAAGTATAATATACTCATGTAGTATTACCTTGATGATTAAGGAACAATTAAAGTCAAGATAAAGACAATCTGATACCATTTTAATTTATGAGTGTGCGGATTAAAACACCTTGTCTATGTACTCTTGATAAAACATTTGATAGTCATCTACAACATTCTACATATCATGTATCTGCATTGGTATATAATTGTATATTATTTTGTAATTTATTTATAAATTTGTCAAAAAGCTTTTGACAGGGAAGGCCAGGGGACAGCTGTAATTACTTTTTTCTTTGCTTCTACTACTTTGAGATGGGTTGACTCAGGCAATCCAAAGTTTAAAATAACATATCTACGTTATAAACAACGTGTCTGAATAAGAGAAGGCTGAATTATTCAAGTCAAAAGTGAACAGTGAGCTAAAATAATCAATTAAGTTTGACTCTTGAAATTATATAGGTGTAGTAAAACAAATTCCATTGTTTTTCATGGGTTTTTTTTCAATAATGATTGACAACCAAAACAGTGCTTACAAGACGTTCGTACTGGTCAAACTTCATTATTTTATCCACATTTTCGAAAACTACATCTTTGACATCGAAATTAGTGGAACGGAATCAAATCAAAATCAAGACCATAAACATTATTCACATTTTCAGCCCTTTGGCTTGGGGTTTCGCCTTTATCGATGAAAAACTGTAAAATATGACGCAAAATCAAATAATACTAAGTCAAAAAACCAAAACGAAAAAAAATATTTTCAGTCAGAAATCATATATTTCTAGCACCATCTAGTGTTAACCCATCACACTTATACAACGTGAGATACACATTACTAAAACCATACATAGGAAATTAATGTATTTTTTTTACTACACCTAGTTATTATTGACAATTTTGTTTTAGACAAAAGTCCTGGTTTTGAAATCAATTTATATTGTTAAACAGAAATAGATTGGCTTTGATTTAAAAAAAAATGCAACTTTTAAGGCCTAAATTTTAAATGATGAACATTATGAAACAGATCAACGCCTTACTATAATAATCCCAAATCGATAAACATTGTATTGCTGATATAATGGCCTGAAAATACTCAAATGATCCTTATGAAGTAAAATAACTCGAAAAAAAATCATTATTTCTAATTTTATTTTATTTTATCATAGCCTGTTTTTATATTATCAAATCACATATGCCTGCTATTGGTAGAATCTTTTTAAGGATGGTACTTGTCAGTAGTTTTCCCATAATAAGTAGGGCTTTTAAATCGCATACATTTTGGGTATTTAAAAAAAAGAAAAGGCTGTGTCCCATTTTAAGAGTTTTTTGGGATGAGAGCTGCTTAGCTGTCATGACGTTACATTACATTAGTTGCAAGCAGCTATGAGATTAAGGAAATAAATACAAGTCTAACTTCTGATCAAGCAAAGACATAGGCAGGAGTTACTCCGTTTTCGATCCTCAATTCATCTCTGAGTCCAACACGTACAGGGTGGTCCATTGAAATTTGAACACTTACTCATTCATATATAATATTTTGAAAGCATAAACAATTAGTTACGAAAGAAAACAAACCTGAGCTCTCTCGAGCTTACGTACAAGTCGAGAAAATGACACTTGAACTTAATCGACGAATTTCCTTTCGTGCACTCCACTCAGTTGGGCCTCTCCAGAACCACTCTATTCGCTGTCAACAAGTCCAAAAGGTTGTAAAGGAAGAAGGGCTCTGTCAAAAAGAACAAACTGGACCTGGAAGAGTTAAAAAAACAGCCCGAGCCCTTCCCCTCGAGTCTATGCAATAGAACTCAGGTTTTCACACAAGACCAAAGATGATGAAGAGGCCAATTTTGGCAGCAGCAGCAATGACAGAAAACCATCTCCTCCGTCGCAAGACTTTTCTGACTGAGTTATGAATGAATCTTTCAAGTTCTTTTGAACTCTTTTTTTGAGACTTTTGGCCTCCCTATAATCCCCTGATACCACCTCCTCGACTACACCTTTTGAGTGCATGTTGAGCTTCAGTGTTTGTCATCTAAACACCGAGGCACTGCAAGCCACTTTCAGCCAGTACTGGGGCACCATAACAGAGAACTACATCTGCAGTGGGTCCCAGTCCTTCCACCAAAATCTGGAGGCCATCATTGGTACTAAGGGCGGCTACATTAATGATTAAGAGAGCTCAGACACTCATATTATTTTCCAAGGCTGTTGTCATTAGTATTTAATTCTTGAAGACAGATCATCTTAAGTATAAAGTAATAACTTTTGTGAAAGACGGATAGTAACAATGAGAGTTTGTTTGGGAGTTATAAAGGTAAATCCTTGTTGGACTCGGAGTAGAATTTTGGATCGATATGGGGCTAGATTCGGAGAAATAATTGTGCTAATTCTCTTCCTCTCACGAGTGCTTGAAACATATGTATATAATACAAGATCATGACGGTCAAACTGCTCTCCTTTCAAACACTTTTCAAATTGTCGGTATTCACTTGTTTATTTTTTTGTCTTTATTTTTACATACCAGCAGGAAAGGTTTATGGATCACTGTTTTTCTTCTCAATTTAGAAAAAATATTTATAATAGCTTTAGAAAATAAAACTCACTACTGTTTAAGTGCCTAGGATTTATAATCCAAATAAGAAGTATTTAAAAATAAATAACTATTTGTTGAACTCAGCTCAAATATTTAAGGATGATGAGTTAGAACTAAGGTCCTTTGTGTCAAAAGATTGAAAAAATCAAGAGTCATCATAAAAAAATCTTTCTTTAAAAAAAAGAAAAAACATATTTGTAACTACGTGTAACGATGCATTCCTTAATAGCGAAAACGTCAGTCCTCCCTTTTCTCATTCTCCTCGACATATTGTTATATGTTCTCAATTATAAAATATGCTGAAGGCATTTCCCAAATACATACCAACACATATACAATGGAACACGACTTGCCAAAAGTTGAGGTTTTGTAATGAGATTACAAACCCTTAGAATAGATATTGGAGGAATAGGATTTTTTTTATTCCTATTTTTTTTCCCCTCCTTAAAAAGTAATTAAGAGAGGATTATAATATCTATTAACTTACATCATTCTGTAAATCATTTTAAGTTGACTTATGTATGTTTTTATAATTCATTACGTGTGAAAGTGGTAAAATTTGAATGAACATACGTTGTCTGTCTACCACATTTGTGTTGGCTGTGATATGTGCTATAGGATGGAACCATAGATAAAAAAAGTGCATAGATACAAAATACAAAGGTATCAACCAAAAAAAAGAGTTGAATATAATGTCAAACTTTAAAAAAAAATTAATAATCTAACCAGATAAATGGTATTCAACTCTGATTGAATCCAAGCGTTTAATAAAAAGTTGTAAAGGGTTTATATTCACTGGATCTCCACACATAATCTACTTGTTTGTATATATGTATTCTACGAGGGTGTTCTGAAAAGTTTCTGACCCCCAGCGGGTAGATGACAGCACTTGTGAATAAAATCTAGTCAAATCTATTTAACAACTGTTGTTAGTTACTCACCAAAGTTTCATCCATTTTGGACGCGTATATAACAGGTTGTTTGACTGAGTTGATGTGAGCGTTTTCTTATAAAAATGGGCAAAAACGAGTATCGAGCTGTTGGTGCAGTTTAGTCTGAATAAATCCGAGTTTTAACACTGATTATTTATTTTAAATGAAACTTGGATACACCATTATACGTTCAATACAAATCTATAGTCCAAACTGTGGACAAACAAAAATTTATATAAAAATTTGAAAAATTGTGAAAATAATCAAATAGGAGTTTTTTTAATTTGAAGAAAATACCTCCAGCATCATTTGAGGCAGCGAACAGCTTAACACTAATTACTATGTATCATTTAATTAGTGTACTAATAGTTAAAATTTAGCAATTTTGAAAGGCTAAATACACAACGACTAGATTATGGAAATTTCTACGTTAAGCTCTTAGTTGTTAAAAAGAGGGGAATGTTTCAACACTTGCCAATTCGTGAACGAGTTTTGTTAGGTATACCCGTATCAGTGATGAAAATCGGGTGAATTTTTTAGATCGCCCATTTTTTTTGAAGATGGCTAACTGAAGAGTGAATTTTCTTTTCCTAAGCTGTTGTCAATATTATTACACTAATGAGGAGAAAACGTTCTTTTCTAGTTCATAAAAGCTATAATTTATACATACGATACAGGATTAATCAGTTGCAGAGTTATAAGTATGAGTCATTGTTGGAATCAGAGTAGAACTAAGGATCAATATCGGAGTAATTCTTCCAATGTCCTTGTTTATTTCTAATGAAATTTCATTACAGACAAGCTGCTCTCTTGTAAAAATTCATTAAACTGACATTTTAACATGCACAAAATGCTCCGTATTAGCATCACGTGCCTGTACTATACGGGCAGTGGGATACTGATGCCTTTAAAACGGTATTATATTAAAATGATATTGAAACCGGTACTATATTAAATTAATATTGAAACCGGTACTATATTGAAATAATATAGAAATCGGTACGTATTCATCAAATTCAACTGACAAAACTCCATCGGAAAGAATACAAAATCCTTGAGATATCTTTCAAATAAGAACGCTATGAAGACATTATTGTGTACCTCCGTGCCGGATGTACACCCAAAGACGCACATAACTCCATAAATAATCATTTTGAAATGGATGTTTACAGATCTGATGTCATGGTAGAATTTTAAATATATGCAATTTGTCAAAATTGGGTAATTGGAACAGGATTTATTCTGGAAGCCCCAACATTCTAAAGAAATTTATGTGTTTGGGAAAATTAAATGTGTCCTTCTAGCTCGCTGAATTTAAATTCCATGTACTACTATGTCTCTCGGAGAGAGAGTGGAATAGACTTGAACATAGCACTATAGACTCTTTGTAGGTTCCATTCTGGAGGCAGTACCCAACATAGGCAAGGAGTTACTCATCAAGGCCTGTGATAGGTTTAGGGGCAGGTTAAAGGCTGGTTTGAGTGATTGAATTCAGTATGGACCCAATCCCGTAAGAACAAATGAGTGGTGAATTGCTGAATTAATTTTTAAATAAAATAAATTGGAATATACATAGCAATAACGGGACGATTCTAAAAAAACAACAAAAAAAACCTGATGCCAATTCGATGCAATTCTAGTAAAAATTCCCGATGCCAATTCCATGCAATTCTAGTAAAAAATTCCGACGTCGATTCTTTAATATTTTAAGTACTAGTTAAAAAATATCATTGTGCTATAAATTTCTAAGAATTACAATTGATAAAATAAATGGCCTTCTTTTATTTAACGTAAATAATATTTACATTAAATAAAAGAAGGTGATTCATCTGCCCGGTGAGCTTTTTCCAAGGCAAATTTTCTGAGGGTCAGTAATCCCTCAGCAAACGTTCCAAAGGTTAGCTTTCCTAAATCCCTTTACAAAACTTACTCCCCTAAAATAACCATATCTGTACCGACCGCATGTGTTTAGAACACTTTTGTTGATGTTTAGTTTGTGTTGAATTTGTTCTTAAATATTTTTCACGGATTTCTTATCATAAAAAGCGGTATGAAGAATATTAGTATTACGAGAACACCATTTTAGACCCAAAGATTTTGGAAATTTAAAAAATTAAATTCACCCTAATGTATGTAGATAGGTTCATATTATCACATTGTTTGATCTTTATTTAATACTATTTATTTTTACAACGATTATTATTTTTAACTTAATTTTTTTGCATGGTAATTTTGCACACATACATAATGTATGTAACATGTATTTACATTCAAAGCTCGCTTTTTTATCTGTCAAATCTTAAACGTCTCTCATTTTACACTGTTTAACTAGCATATGATTCAAACTAATTTCTTTTACATAGAAGCACATGCATTAAGATATCTTTATTGTATTGCTTTGTTTTGTAGGATCATTAATTATATTACATTGTTTGAGTCTTCAACATTAATTGGAGAATGAAAATATGTTTTCTCTTATGGTTCATTATGACAAGACCCCTCTTTTGGGAGAGGGTATTCAACAAAAATGCATTCAAACTTTGTGCTTGAACTAGAAGTTGCAAACACATAACTTTCTTTTTTCAAAAGGCAAGAGAACAAGTTTTGTAAATCTAATAAATTTTATTTTTGTTTCATAATAATAATACACATTTAAAGTTTTGTTTTACATAGTTTTCAAAATCATATCAGATATATCAGATTCAACATTGTTAAATAAGCCGAACATAGAGCAATTAAAATTTAACTAGCAACACATCTTATTTTAAAGTGGTAGATGATTACTTGATTATGTAATTAGGAATTGGCGATTCCACCTTATGTACTTAAAATGTTGGTTTTTCCAGAATAAATCCGATTTTTATCATCCGATTTCGACAAACCGTAGCAATTTAAAATTCTTGCACCACATCAAATGTAATGTCGTCAACGTTAGCTCTCTAGCATCTTTATCTGTAGAGTTATTTGCGTTGAAAGAGTTTTTTAAATTAAGAAAATAAATTAAAAAAATCGTTTTATTGTAAACTAGAAATTGAAGGAGTTAACCATCAGCTTAAAGTAGACGAAACTCATCGTCACAATAAAAGAATGCAAAATCTATAGATTTTAGAGTTGAAATGTGCAATATCGAGGTCAATATAAGTCTATTAAGTCCAAATAAGGTTATAAAATAGGGCTAAATTCTTGAATATCCGAACTCATCCACAAATTTGAATATAAAGTCTTTAATTGACTTTACTATTTCTTTGAAACATTGGGGTTTATGTATGTATGAAGTAAAAAATACATCATTTTCTTATTTCTCAATATTGTTTTTAATGCTGACACACCACATAGAAACACTGGTTTCATAATTGTTACAACATTAGTCAACTTTTCCAAGACATTTTGCATTTTGTTGTACTTTGATATTTTTTATGAGCAAAGTAACTCAAATACTTCTTTAAAAGAAAAATTCTTTGTTGGTCAAATATACTCATATCTCTTATTATCATTACTAGAGCCATAATGTTGTTTTGGATCAAGTATTTTTATTTATGTGCTTTAAAGTGATCCGATGGTAGATAATAAAATTGTGTATTAACAATAAACTCGAAATCAAAATCATCATTAAATCTGTATTTATCTTTTCAAGTTTTATAGACTCTCAATTAACAAAATTCAACCTTTTGATGACCGAACAAGACGTTTTTTTTATTGATTTGGAAGAGTTACATGTAAGCACTAGTGTTGAGATTCGGTCAAAGCCGGAATTTTTGTTTCGGTTCGGTCTTACACTTTTTTTTTTCTGTAGCGGTCCAGTCTACAATTTCAGACTGTAGCCCGAAGTTTAATCGTCTTCAAAACTTGAACTGTTTTTTTTTCGGTATATATTTATGTATATATATAAATCGATTTTCTCTCCTATTCTTATTTATGAGTTGGACAAATATGAAATTTTAGTCTTTGGTCTATTAACTGCCAAATATTCAGAGTAGTAAATTTATTATCTAACCAGTTAAATCAAGTTTAAAACTAAATAGTATATTTAATATGAACAAGTATGCTTTGTTAAGTTTATTATGACGATATTTTCATATTGGCTGCGCTATCCAGTATTTAAATAGACTAAACAAAAGAAATAATCATGTAAAAATTTGAAATTTTTGCCCAATAAAAATTACAATTACTTTGTCTATATCCAACTAATTTTGTTAATTGTAATACTGTTGCATTTTTTTATATTATTTAAATTATAAAAACAAATCAATATAAAACATACTTATCTAAAGTTATTTAAAAAAAAAATTAAAAAAGATTCCAAGGTTATTAAAAGGATGGGATAACAATCCCCTTTATAAACTAAAATATAAAATTTGTCTGGTTTAAAAGTCCATTGTTTCAATATATCTTGCGATTGTTTTGTTTAAACCTGCAGGAAGTGAAGCCTTTTTTGTTCTACGAGCGTACTTCGCAACTATTGCTTTGCCTTTAAAGTCATTCTCTTTTCTTAATTTAAGAGCAATGAGCCAGTCTGACGCCTGTCGGTAATTATTTTCTCCACCATCAACAATAGTTGTATTTTTAATAATTATTATTATAAAAATATACAAAAAAAAAAATCTGATTTCTTATTAACATGTCGATATGATATAAAGACATAAAAAGGTGGCAAATTTGTCATGCGGAAAAATTACCTAGAACCATCAAGGCTATCAAAGAATTGGTAAAGTAATTATTGATTAAAAGTAATTTTGTTTAATGAAGATGTCTCGAAAAGAAAAGGAAGATCAGTTTAATTGTCTATATTTACACGATAACTTTTGTCTAACTCAAGAACGCAAATTTGACAATGAATTATTCCAGTCTACCTTGAATTGTCTCAATTCTATTTCAAACGTCTAATTGTATTCCTCTAAAATCTGTGTAAATCTCAATATCTCTCAGTAAACGCCTGATTCAAAAATTCAGGTATTTCTATAGAGAAAAGCCGCTTCATAAGGATTTTTGATTGCGAGACATTCTATATTTGAGTCATCCCTGAGACCATTTGTACATACAAGGGACTTACTTTTCTAATAATATTTATGTGAAACAGTTGTAAACACATGTAGAGATGATTGCCCTTATTTATGAATTTAATGAGGTTAGGGAAGAGGGGAAATTTCTGATCGTAGGAACCTGATAATGTCAACTATTATCATTCATATGCATATTAGGGTGGCTCGTATTGTGCACTTGAGAAATCAATGCTTTTATTTTTCTACTCTCAACCTCTCAATCGTTTCAAATGAAAATATATTACTGTGCTAAAAAAAATTTAGAAGTAGGCCTGTGCTACCCGCCACCCGAATTTTGACTCATTGAAGGCGAGCGTCAAGGAGCAATGGGCAGCCATGGAAGACCATTACATCATCAATGTGTGCAAGGACTTCTGCGGGCGCTTGGAGGGTGTCATAGCAGCTGATGGCGATTATATTCAGTAATTATATTACATTTTATACCAGAATAAATTCTCTATTATATAATTCTCATAAAAATACGTCATACGTATTTTATTACACATTTAATTATTTGCCACAAATAGTCCGCGTATTTATGCAACTACCGGTATAATTTTTTTTCATCTAATTCTTCACTGCCACCATTAAATATTAATTAAAGTCAACAAAGGGAACAAAATGGAGTGGATAGATAAGTTCAAGTAAAATGTGTATTTTTAAGGGGCACCCTAATATATATGTTCATAGACTTGTATGATAAAAGTACATAGTGGAACCTGACGAAGGGAAACAATCTTATTATTTCTCTTATCGTCATCATAGAAGAGTCGGGAGTCCTCTTTCGATCTGTATATAATATATACATAGATATACGCATATTTTAAACTTCATTTTAAATTAAAATACCTCAGAACTACGTTCAAATATGTATGCTACTTTATTATGACATTATTTAAAGTGTATGCTCTGCATAGTTTAAAGAATGAAGTTACATTGTCAAGAAGAAGGAAGTATGTTATGATGATGATGGTGTGGACGATTTGACGCGGCACAGATTATCGCCAGGTCCGTTAATGGTTGGTTGCAGCTTGTTGTCAAATTGATTGAAAATAAAACGTTCTTCTCAATTGTTATTTTATTAATTGTTAGAAAAGAAAACTTTTTTTGTCAATTAATATTAAATTAATTGTTTGAAATTTGATAAAAGAAACTCCTTCGTAGTTCAACCAATTAAACAAGAAGTGTTGTTTCTTAATGTATACAAGGGCCCCAAAATATAGAAACAACCATTTCAATTAAGCCTTTCAATTCTACATCCATACTTATTGCTCATATGAGCCGTGATTGGGATTTTCCTTGAAGGACTAAGGGGGGGCAGGGGAGGATCTCATAATGTTTTTTTTATCACGGTGATGAATTGTTGTTGTTGTTTTTTTACTTTTTTTCATTGACAAATTATGAATCACTGTTTTTTGTTTTAATAATAAATTTATATTTATTTAAAGTTTGACAAATGCTATAGTTTTTCGACAAAAAATAATACATCTCTTTCTTTATACAGGATAAATGTTTAATTTTTATTATTCTGGTCAACTTTTGATTAAGGTCATACTCAACAACTGTTTTACTATCAACTAAAAAATAATGATTATAGAATGTTCCTACATTTAGTCTAAACAGTTCTTTCGTCTTATTAGTCTATACACAATAAACATTACAATTTCAGAGGACGGTATTATGATGGTTGAGTATTTGCCTAACAGTGAATTCTCTAAATTTGACCAGGGGTAGAAGGTAAGGTGTTTGGTCTCCCAACATTTTATTTATTAATAATATTCATCGATTTTATTAACAGGAGTCAATAATACTAACTCAAATCAAGTTCATACAATAAAAAAATGATGATTACAACCAAGGCCGTGAATACAAGAATAGGCTTTTTGACTAACCTATGACAATTTTAACAGAATTTTTTTAATTTTTATAAATACCAAATTTGAAAAATAATCTTTGAAAAGAGTGATGAAAAACTTTTTTTGAAAAATTTGAGAGTTAATTTTTATTTTTTTAGAAAAGACAACTTAAAAAAAGATTTTTCACTAAATTTTTCGTCATAAAATTCCCATAAATTTCAAAATTGTGACAATAGCAAAGAATAATCAACAAAAGTATTTTTCTTTTCTACAAATTTGACTTAAAGCTTTTAGTCGTGAGTGAATCTCAGGTAGAGATGAATATCGTTTGTATTTTTTAGAATTGGTAATCTGGAGAATGAATTTTCTTTTTCTGAGCTCTTGTCATTATTATTTAACTCCTGAGTAGTGAACTTCTTTTCTTATGATATTCAAAACCTGATTGAACATTCGTATGTGCTCATAAAAGACTGTGTGTAATCTTTCAGATTTGTTACGGAGTTATAATTGTGAGTCCTTGGTTTTTTTTATTTTTCCCCTTTTCCTCTCTTGTCACAGCTGATTTTAGATGATCTAATAAGCTATTATGACAGCTAACCTACTCTCCTCCAAAACATTCTTCAAATTGTCATGGTTACCTTGTCGATTTTCGTTTTTTTCACATGCCTAAAGGCTTCTGTTTAGCGTCACAAAACCGTCTTATAATGGTACTAGGCCACTGTAGCATTTAAAACGGTGCTATATTAGACTGAATTCAAACAGCTACTATATTAGACAGATTTTTCTGACTATTCTGAGGGATAGTAGCCCCCATATCTCTGTGGTTACGACCCTGATTACATTAATGACATGTTAAAATAATATGTTACGGTGCGTAGCACTAGATTATGACATATCCGTATAATACATTAGACAAGTTTTTTGGGGTAGGACTACTGTATTTAGTGAAAGGAACTAATCCAAGTGAAAAAGACGCAAAGACCCTGCATTGTCAAACCTCGTGCATCATCGATATAATATGTACAAACAAATGTATGTGCCAGTGTTTGTTTGCTATGATCAAAGGTTTTACGTACGCACATAATGTTTTAAAGGAATGATGATGACTATTTGAATTGTATACCCACATAGGTCAAGAGTTATTTCAATCGAACAACCATTAAAATAATTGGCATTCCTCGTTCTGTGTACGTATTTTGAGAGAGAAATAACATATGATTGTTATACATACATGGAAAGATAGATAAAATAGTGTTGGGATTCGGTCTGAAAATCCTAGACTGAACTTATTCCGTCCTTTAGAAAAATTTGGCCTAGATGGGCACATAAGAAAAAATGGGTCTGAATCGGTCTCATTTAAAATTCAAAATTGTTGAACATCGACCAAAAATAACGTCATATAAATTTAAATGTGCTACATGAATCATATTTGCACAACTCAACAGTATTGGGAAGAAAATTGGTCCATAGATTCAGACTCAAAAAAATCAGTCCAGGATTTCGAAACGATTAAATTTAGGTCCAGTGTCTTTGGTCGTAGTCTGGACCAAAATACGGTCAAAATTGGTCGAGAAAACATTAACTTATGGTAAAACCAAAGAAAAAAAATCAGTCTTGGACTTATTCGGTCTAGATCGGTCTCATTTTAAATTCGATCCACAACAATTCCAAAAATGAATTGTTGATGGCGTCAGTTGTCTTTCAAAATGAGCAAAAAAAAAAAAAAAAAATGAAGTCGTAGTGAACTGTCCGAAATGAATCATATTTGTTCAAATCATAAATCAGGTCAGGAAAGAAAATTGTCCTTAGATTGAGAACAAAAAAATCAGCCCACGATTTGACAACGATTAAATTTCGGTCCATGGTCTAAGATCGCTTTCTGAACCAAGATATGACTCCAAATCGCTCTAGAAAAAGTGATTTAAGACAGAACAAAAAACAAATCTTGAACTTAGGACCTTTGCTAAATGCCCCCACTTGTGGGGGGTTAGTAACAAAAGATATTAACACACTAATACAATCACTAATTTAGATTGCTTTATTAGATATTCAGGATAAATAAAATTGGGGAGGGGGCTTCATACATTTTTAAGGGGACTCCCCAACTCAAAAAAGAAAAAGAAAGGAAAATAAGGTTATTGACGCCACTGCTTAAACTTGTTCGATCCTTTAAATAAATAAGTTCTAGAAGTATACCAAAAAAAACCTTGATCTAGATCCGTATCATTTAAAACCCATTCTATAGATGAGTTGTTGATGACGTCATATGTGTTGCAAAATTGTAAACATCATCATACAATTACGCCATATGAAGTTAAATAAGTTGCATAAATCCTATGTCTACAACATAAATCAGGATATTAGAGAAAATCGGTCGAAAGATTGATTGAGACTCAAATAATTCGGTCTTGGACCGAGTCTTAACACTAATAGGTACATATTATGTGTACTGTAGTGTACATAAATAAGTATTGTAAAATATCATTCAGCTGTTTTGAGAGAGTCCACAAAAAAATATTTTTAATAGAGGTACTATCAAAATGCAATCAAATATTTTGATAAAAACATATAAAGAAAACAAGAATTTTGTAGAATTTTTGGATCATAATTTATCTTTCAAAAATATATTATCATTACATATTGAAGTAGACCAACACTAATGACAAAAAAAAAAAAAAAAAAAAAAAAAATTAAATATTAGCAACTTATAATCAAATATATTTATGTACATATTTAAATACAGCAAAATATATAACAGTACATTTTCAACTACATAAGTTAATTCCATGGAAAATGCTTATAAAGTTAAGCAAATCTTGTGATTAGAAACTAATTCCCGTGTAATTTTCATTCTCCTGAATGGCTATTATTAAAATTCATTTATCAACCAAAAAAAAAAAAAAAAAATAGTTTAACCAAAGTTTGAGTCTATAATTATTATGATTTCTAGAAACCATTATACGGGAAGAAATAATTTGTTAACAATTGAAACTTCATATCTTAATTAATAAAATAAAGTTGCACTCCAGAGTACTTATAATGACATCCACTCTTGCTTCCTTCAGTCTAAAAGGATGTTCCAATAAGGAAATTAGTGCATTTCAATATGTGAACATAATATACAATTTAAGTATTCAATGAGTTGAAACAATTTGACTGAATTGACTGCAATATATGTTCTTAATACAATCTTCGTCACAATAGAGCCTTTAAAAATTAACATGGATTCTACTTATTAAGAGCCATTAAGTGAGCAAAAAATAATTTATGCCTTCTATATGAATCATTAGATGCCATCGGATGCACTGTTTCATATACCAATACAATATAAAGAAAAAAAATGAGAGTTATAATATACTGCACAAAATGAATGAAATCTCGCAGGGAACTCATGATAAAAAGAAAAATAAGCGGGAAGTACATTATACCGGTAGTTGCATAAATACGCGGACTAATTTTTAAACGCTTATATCTCGAGATTCCGTGGCTGGAAATAAAAAATTCCAGCACAAGTAACTCGAGAAATATTTTGGCTTTGTTTTTGATTTTCTTACTCGCATCAAACAAAGTCGTTTACGAGGAATGACGAGGCCAAACGTCATAGGGTTGCCACTCTCCTCCGCGCTAGTAGGTCTGTCAAGGAGATAATCAAGGACACTGGACTGAAGGCCAGTGTCAATGAGCAATGGGTAGCCATGGAAGACCATTACATCATCAATGTGTGCAAGGCCTTCCGCGGGAGCTTGATTAATTAATACAAGTAATGGTTTAGTTAAACCATTGGTTTTTGGTAAAAAATTAATTGTAATATTAACCCTTTATATGAATGAAAATATCTCGTAAATTTGCTTTAAATTTATTAAAATCGGTGGAAAAAACGAGTCTAAATTTTCCATGGAATGACCCAGCTCCAAACACAACAGAGAATCATGGTATACTCATAAATCAGGCTGCACTTCAAATAAAGCAAGTTTTGTGGGCCCTTATGGTTAGAACTAGTTTTAGAGGACACAGGGCCAGGGGGAGTGCCACGGGAGAAGAATATTAAAGTTGGAAAAAATGGAACGTCAGTCAGAAACTTTGATTAATTATTTACGGAGTGACTTTTAAAAATTCGACTAAGGATCGATACAGTTTAGGAAAAGGCAACTAAAAAGTTCAAAAAAAACACAAAAAAAAAATCATTTTATTTGTTCTTCGATTAAAAAAGAACCAAATTTTATTTATTAAGATTATTGAATAATTGGTTATTTTTGGAGAAAATACAAAGGTCAAAGGTCAATTTCTTCTTCTTATTTTTAAATCATCTCACATTATAGTTGGAAAAGTCCTAGAACCTTAGGGGATATTTTTCCCAAGCCTCTATCTTGATTAGAGTCCCCATGCTTCAGAGATAATCTTTTTTCAAAATTCAATTGTATTCTTTGAGTAGAAATTGATTAAAAAATAAGGTTATACAAATAATGCAAAGGATTCACATTTTTTACAAGAAAGGTCATATAAAATAAAAGGGTATTCTATCAAGATAAATTATTTCAAATATTCAAATTTAAAAAAAAAAAAAGTGCCCATCACATTTATCTTTGCCTCAAGCTCACTCTAAAATGGTCCCTGCTTAGAGCACAATATCCACAGAAAGATCCTCCCCCGTTTTAGTACGCCTCATTTTCTTTGCAGCACGAATTGCGGAGATCATATCAGTATGTGTCTGTTTCCAATGATTGGTATGATCCTCGTTGTTCTTTGATAAAGCAAGCTGGTTCACAAATTTATCAGGCTCTTGAAAGGCTTCTGCATCCGTTCCTTTCAAGCGTTGATGTACAATATCGAAAATCCTCCAATTGTTATTTTTTAAGCGTTTGCAAATCTAAATACAAAAAGTAAATAATAATAATTGCTCTGTTAGAAAGAAGCTATGGGGAGTTCGAGTGGGCAAAAAAATGTAAATATTAGAAATTGGCGCTATGGTTTCTTTGATGCATTTCTACCTAGGGTTACATACATAATTTTATGACCCACTCTTATAATAACAAAAAATTACTGACTCTCTCTATATAGACGTACAAAGTAGATGCAAATGTACAACATATTAATATTGTTACGGACTATTTATGTTAGCGTAAAGTAATACTCGCTTCAATATTATGTAAAATGTATGTAGTGCCGTTTGCCGTAAAATAATTTGAATAAAAACTTATTGACGATGAGATTCAGACAGAGAGCTTAAGAAACAGATGAAAAAGCGCTACTTATCAGTCACAATTTTAAGGGTATACGCATAGTTATAATTGTAAAAATATGACCTGCCTAAGAGACTGTTCTAAAAAGTTTCCAATCTAACAAGGATAGAAGACATTTTTTTTGAATATATATTTTTTATCTTAGTCTCCTTGGAACTCTACAAACTTTTTTCAGCGATGCTCCCAATTCTAGAACCCGTTCAAATAGTACTTGGCGTTATTCTCTACAAAATAATTGTTCACGATGTAAATGACCCTTCATTTGACGGAAATCATTGTATTCCACTGTTTGGACTGTAATTTAATTTCGAGTGTAAAATGGTGTATCCAAGTTTCATCTATGGTACTCAATCGGCGCCAAAATTCGGATTTATTGCGCCTAAACTGCGCCAATAGACCGATTCTCCATTTTGTCAATTTTCACAAAAATACTAACATCAACTCACTCCAACAAATGTTACATAATAACTGTGGGTCCAAAATGGCTGAAACTTTGGTGGGTAATAGCTGTTAGAGCATATTGTGGCCAATATAAATCAAATAAACTATAGTCACAATTGTTGGCATATTCAGTAATTCTACGAATTTAGATAGAAAGCCTATAATTGACTAAGATATGTCTATGAAATATTGGTCTGTTGCAGTTAGGTGGTTAAATAATAAATTAGGATTTTCTATTTTTTTTTTGTATACGCACCAAGTATATATTTAAGTGACTTTGATCTAGTGAGTAAATCGTCTTGAAGCAGGGATTCATTTTTAATGATAAGATTCAGTTTTAATTAGTTAAACTATTATTAACAATTTCATGAATAGGAATTAATAAGAAACTTATTCACATTTAAGACAAATTTACCAAACCTCTTTTGCACTCCCGCACAGTTATAGTTGAAATATACATTTTAATTGTAGAAAATTAAGCGCCGACATGGATGCGAAAGGAAGGTACGAAAAAATATTTAAATAATAAAAAGGGAAATTAAACCTTTGACTACTAACATAGAGTCACGTAATCGCCATTTATACCTTTACAATATACATACGTAGCCGCTTCATTCAATAAATTTGCAAAAATTTGTATTTCTTTTTTTAAATCGTCATTCTCTCTTTATTCTTTTCGCCGCATCGTTGTTTCTGTCTTTTGATGTATGTATTTAGACATGCATCTAACTAAGACTTGAGGCCATTTGCAAATTAAAAAGGTGAAACGAATAAAATATATAAGTAATTCCATAGCTTAACTTGCTAATTCTAAGATTATGTTTGTAAGTAAATCAAATTAAATTATTAGGAAATGAAGGATACTTGCTTTTATTATACTCATTAATTAACCCTAATTTGTAAATATAATGTCAGAATTAATTTTATTAGTATAATGCATAATTTGTCGAAATATTTATATTGTGATGAAAAGTCGCTTTTTCCAAAAAATGACAACATCAAATTTATTTAAATTTTGTGAAATCTCTATAAAACTTATTGAGCAATTCTACTAACCAATTTAAGATGTGAATTTGACTGCTTCTGAATGACAAATCAACGCAACAGATTGTCTCAAAATGAACAAACCTATATTTTGACTAGTTTGAAAATGCTAGACCGGTCAAGATTTTTAGTGGCTCGAAATAATTTCATTAGAGAAGTTCGAATTTGGAATAATATAATATAATTTTTTTTTAAATCTTCAAACTTTTGTGCTAGCCCCCGTCGTAATACCCAAAAAATAAAGTACAAAAACGGGAACAAATTATTATTATCGCGACAACATAGTAGGTACATATTTAGAGCTGTACATCTGAAGGATTTTGTAGTGGGCTAGTTTATGTTGGCAACATAAAACAGTGTTTCTTTATTTTCTAAGGCAGTTATCATTATTCTTTCATTCTTGAGAAGATAACATCTAGTTGTAACCACCAGTGTTTTTGCTCATGTATGACGGAGAGTAACGCAGACAATTCGTAGAGGAGTTATGAGTATAAGCCCCATTTGAACTCAGAGTCTAATTGTGGATCGAAAAAGTACTCATTCTTAATGATGTATTTATTAGATAACAATTGTTATTTGTGTTTATTTACATAATTTCAGCTGATAAACTGTCATGACAGCTCTTGCCCCAAAAATTCTTCAAATTGCCAAAGTGCCCATGTCATGCTTCGAATTATTTTATATTTATATACTGGCAGATTATGTTTTATGACACTCTAGACATATGAGTTCTAGTTCTAGAACCCGCTCTCGTTTGGAGACCGGGATGGATAGTTTTTCAAAATGAAACTATATACAAATAAAAAGATAGTATTTTTCTATAAAAAAGGTCATAAAAATAATGAACCTTGTCTGAAATAAAGAAAGAAAGAAAAGACCCTACACATTTATCCATATGACCTTGTGATAATTTCCTTTGCAGCTAATTGCATGAAACGTCATAACAGCTAAGCTTATTTTTCTTCACAAACATTCTATAAATTGTCAAGGTTACCATCTTAATTTTTGGTTTTTTTAACATACCCAAAGTGCTTACTATTTTTTACCATATACAACATACATATTATAACAAAGGGACCCCTTTTCTAACACATCCCTTTTTGTCTTTTCCTACCTCCTTAATTCTAAATTATTGACATTAATTGAAATGCTGACACATACCTAATTTTCATTTATACATGGTTCATTTTAGATTATAAATGTATCAAAGGATAGGCTATAAATAAGCCTTTTAGCGGGACCTATATGAATAGGTGTATAAAAATATAAATCAACGTGCAATAAATCTATGTCATAGCTAAAACTGCTCTATGTGAATGGGAATATATTTTTAAAAAAAGAGTAGGTTTGGTGAATAAGACATAATTAAATCCGCTGTCGAATTTTCCTCTTATCGGCGATTTGAACTTTTCTCTGTCAAATTAGTTTTTGGTAAACTGTGAACAATTCCTAATATATTTTTTTTAAATTTTGGTACATTACGGACAACAGATCGTATCTTTAAAAAACAATACTTTATAATGTAAAATTTATTAGTTATAGATAATACATAAAAACTAGCTAAAACCTCCGACTCTAAGCCGGAAGAGCGAAAATTATGCAGCAGGTTGATCACAAAACAAAGGCTTCCTTTTCTTCAAACTTCTCCAAAAGTTGAAGTTATTTTCTGACTAACTTATGGAGCTCTGTAGGAATCATGGATTTACTGCGGACTAATGGACAAGTAAAACTTTAGAAATGATTAGTTCGATTTTGTTCAAGTTCCCAACTATATGTGTGACCACGCAATTTATTTCCAAGGATTTGGTATATTTAAATACTCAAACATACACCATTATCCCTATCAAAATAAAGTGATTTAAAATGCTTTTGTTTGAAGGAGAGAAAATATCAAGAAGATATAAATTTGTAGAGACGTTAGTAATTTTGCTGCTTCCAAAATTTAATTTATGATTGAATTTTCATTCATATTTGAAAGGTATATTTGTTTAGTTTTAAAGATTATATCATGGGCAGAAGGTCTTGGAAAGAAATTGCTCGTTGGTCAACCTTAATAAGTCTATTTTTGGAAATAAGTAGCCTAACTATCAATTGATTATGGGCCATTTCCTCCCCTGTTTCTTTTGGGGGAACTTTGCGATATACATTAAAGGAAACAACGTGACTAAGTAATATGTTAAAAAGTTTTTTTTTTAAACTCCATTGACGGAGGATGGCGCAGAGATTCTGAGTTATTGTAAGAAATCTACAACACGTAAAGATCAAATTGACACTTGAACGTGCTTTCGATTTTTTCATGATGCAGCTGTCTGATGGTGTCTCTTTTTTTCTTATTTTTTTTTGCCGCCAGAAACGTTGTTGTATCTGCAAACTTTACAAAAGCTTGCGGCATCATGGCGTCAATTGCTCCAAATATAATATTTTGATATACAACAACATGGAGATTTCCAATCGGAAATGTCTCATATTTCCCTATCTGGCCTATACAAAACGTTCGTTTTGTTCACTGAGCACGTTGTCATGTCTCAGACAGGTCGCTGAAGTGGCTGAATGAACACTTTGATGACATCATTTGGAAGGAAAAATTCAATCCGGATCTTAACCTAATGCATTATTTTGTATAATGCTACGTTGAATCTAGAAAAAAATGAACAAATCATGCCATCAAGGACTACCTGGTTGCATCCATCAAGGAGACAATCCAAGGAACTAACTAGTCAATGCCTCCTCCTCCCTCCGGGCCCGTATCCAAGCCATGATTGATGCTGGAACGGATACATCAAATGAAATCTTTTTTTAAATTAATATGTACAATTCAAGTAAGTCAACTTAAATTTTTTGTCATAAAATAACTTTAAATTGATACAGTTTGTCCAAATCTAGTAATGGGAACAGGTGTTTAGGAAAAAACCACATTTAAAAAAAAAAATTTAAGATATGTTGTTGAATGAATTATGCATTTTTTTGTATGACAAGCATATGACATCGCTCTTTAGTCTCTCAATAAAGAGAGAAAAAAAAAAAGATAAACTCAATTAGTGTTAAAATACCAAAGTTTAGTTTATTGAATCTAACCGTAGTATCATTCGTGATATAAATAGTGTGTATTTTTCAGTTGGTCAACCAACTGAAAAATACACACTTTGTTTTCCTCAGCTGTTGTCATTATTATTTAACTCCTGAGTAGTGAACTTCCTTTCCTACTACATTCAATTATATTCAAAATCTTATTGAACGTTCGTGTGTGCTCATAGTTGATCTACTACAAAACAATCTTGAAATTGTCAGGATTACACTGTTGATTTCCGGTTTCTTTTTTTAACATGCCCAAAATACACAAAATTTTAATTACTAACCACCATAATGAAACAAAAATAAAAATTTCCCTCATTTTTAAAACTTGTAATATTGCATTTTGGAAAAATTAATTATGTAACTTCACTCTGTATTATGTCCACGAATTAAAGTAATAAAAATAATTCATAAGATATGTAGAATAATTCATGAAATAAATATTTCATGAAGTCGTTTTTAAAAATGAGAAAACTTTAAGAAACAACACATACATATATATCTATTTATTTACCAATAAATTTGAGATGCAAGAAATTCTCTCGTAATTTATTGAAGAACAATATTTCTTTGTATCAAAAATTTACAGCTT
This sequence comes from Lepeophtheirus salmonis, assembly GCF_016086655.4. Lineage (NCBI taxonomy): Eukaryota > Metazoa > Arthropoda > Copepoda > Siphonostomatoida > Caligidae > Lepeophtheirus > Lepeophtheirus salmonis. The sequence continues at coordinate 13,352,136 of NC_052139.2, forward strand.
GTATGTAAGTAGCATTTAGGGAGAGAATTAAATGTCCATTATTTATGTTTGTTCAAACATATGTATGTCTTGCCGGGTAAACCCTTTTCAATGTCATAAATTATAAATTATACGTATACATACAACACAAGTATGTAACTATTCTCTAATCCCACTAATAAGAAGGAAATGATAAAGCAGCATTTCTCTAAAAGTATGTATGCCCCTCGTCATGAAGGGTATGAAAGCATGAATCGAATCTTTGGCTTGACTGAATTTGAATCATCTAAAAAATTTGTTACAACTACAGAGTTGCGACTCAAAACTTGCAGTTTCCTTTAATTACGATTTCAAATTCATTATTTGAAGGACTATGAAGTTACATTATGCAAATAATTATCATCTTAAACAAAATAAACTCTGTAGTGTGCAAAAAATCCGCCCAAAACCAAATATGATTATGAATCTCAATTTGTTTCAAAGTGATGGTCGATTATGCATTTTCAACGTTTCATTTTACCTTTGACCTCTCCAAATTTTATGGCCTCTTACTGTAACAATTTATAATCTTCGTACCAAGTTTGATATAAATCTATGTGTAATTTTTGCCGTAATCTTGATGACTATCAACAAACAAACAGAGTCAAAAACATAACAATTTTTGTTTTTATCACATGTCTTTCAGTATAAAAATAAAAAAGAAACATCGCCCGTGTGACCTCCTCCAAGTCGGCATCAGTGCTGCGAAGGCTGCAAAAACCGTAGGCAACTCCATCCAGACTGCCTATAACATCCAGAAGTCTATTACTGTCCATGTGCCCTCCTCCAGGTCTGCCTTAACCTCCTGGACTTTGCAGTTTAAGGCGTCTTAGGGGAAAATGTATGCCACACTTATCATCCAAATTTGGGTTCACTCTGAGCAGCCATCATGACAGCGTGGTACCTTCATCGACAAAAGCTGATATCTGGTTGACTGCAAATTAAGGCTCATAATGTTTTGAATGACGACATATTGAATAAAAATATAGCTTCAAATAGTAATTAAACATTTCACAAGTTGGTTTCCTTGATTCCATTCAATCACGTTTTGCGTAATTTAGTCATACTACTGCACGGAACGGAAAGCATTGAGTTAATTGATTAAAAGAAGAATTTTTGAACGGCGTTCCTTTAGAAGATTATTTCTTTACTTCTTTTGTACCTACTGTTCTTCAATGACATATTTTAGCTCAAGACCAAAGCTAAAACCAAGCAGAGAAACAACGACCACATGATCCATTTTTGTCCAAATTTTATTGGCTACAAGAATATTCTTTGTCTGCTATAGGTATGGGTTTTCTAAAGCTCTTAACAGTTTTATGCAATTCTTGAAGACAAGAAATCTATGCAATAAGTAATAACTGGTGTGTATGATCATGAAAGGCAATTAGTTGAGTATTTTCTCGGGAGTTATAAATGTATGTCTTTGTTGCACTTGGAGTAGAATTAAGGATGGATATGGAATTAGTTTCAGCCTATATGACCTTACGGAGTAGGATTTGTGTTTATGGGAAGTTACACTCCCCCCAAACATTATTGAAATTGTCTGGGTGAGTTCATTATTTTCTATTTCTTTTATATTTACAAGCCGGTGGGACATATCCTTGTAAGGAAATTATGTGAATTCTTCAAAAGGAAGAAAAATTGCAAACATTAAATGATGAAATGATGTCCGTTTTAAGATACTACAAATGCCATCTCACGAGGGAAAAGTTTTTTTGTAACCTTCTAAATCTGCTTAAAAAATGATGATGTAGTCGGCAATTGTTTAATTTAATGTCATCTTTGTGGGATCTTTACTTTTTATACACAAAATGACCCGCTCTTAAATATTTACTATAAAACACGGTATTTCTTATAAATTCAAGATAAATTCTATTTTATGAGATGAATTAACTGTAACCCTGACCGAGAATTCCCTCCACAATCAATTTTTAATTTAAATATTTATTAATTCTACAATATGAACAATTACTATAAAAAACCCAGATACAATTATTTGCCGCTTAAAATGTTTCTGATATTTCTTTAATTTATTAATAGAATGTATGAAAAAAGAAAAAATCAAAATATACAACAAGACTATATAGAAAGGTTGAACATATTGGTTAAAAATATTTATTTTATTTTTGTCTTTAGAGATGTATTTTGTATCTCTAGTAAACGAAGAACTTATTTTACCGAGTTTTTGGAGGGGCAAAATTGATATAATTCAAAATATCTGGAAAATTTTCAAGGATATGGTCTCCCTACAATTTAAACTATGTTTCTCTATTTTCCGATGACTATGAGTAGCCTCATTACAAGATTGAGAAATACCTGAGAATATCAATATCTCAATGTAGGCTTGAAGGTCAGTCTTGTCAAGGGTTGCCATCATGTCCTCTTCAAACTACGGATCTTGTAATTCTTCTTCATCAAGGATCTTTAGACAGGTTACTTTGGGGCTCATTTTTTTGCACACTCTAATTATAAATATAATCTGCAATTTCAATAACTACTTAATCATGTAATTTATCATCATTGAAAACATGTCTTCATATCTTTTTCCACATTTTTTATTATTTTGTAATCCTTTAGCTTTAAAGTAATACATATGCATTTATTTGTCTTTATATCGTGAATTACTTTTGGGTAACGTCCATGTACAGGCATATTGGGTTTCAAAAATCTTATCTTTCCGAATCTAGTGATTCTATAAGGAGAGTACTCATGCTCTCTGATCAAAATTATCACATTCGCTCTCTACTATAATATATAACAATATTTTTGGGTTTCCTAAATATGTATATCCTTTTCGAAAACTAATTATAATAACCTGGTCAAAATGAACCTTACGATAACCTTTGTACACATGCCATTTTCAACAAAAATATAATGACAACATTTTTTTTTGGAACTTTTTCTAATGTAAAGTTTTATGAAGGAAAAGTCAAGAAATTTATGTCTAAAAAATGTTAATAAGAGTTGTCTTTCATAATTTATAATTGAAAGGGGTCATTTTGACCGTAAGACGAAACAAGGGTTAAAAGAATGAAGGGAAATAAACTAATAAATGAGCCCTTGAGCGGGAATTTCTCAAAATTTTCAAAAGGAGTGTGAATAGGTCCAATCCTTGACAAAGTCACAAAGAAACATTAGTGTTTCATATGCAAGACTTAAAACTATTTTCCAACATCAACTACATTGAATAAAGAATTTCTTCTTGATCATCAACATTCTTCATTTGAGGCAGTTTAATCCCTCATAAACATTAACTATCTTCAGCTTCCCTTCATTAGAAAAATACAAATAAATATTTTATTTTAAACACAAAAATATGACAGACAGATCCCTAAAAATGATAACATAATCGGCTTCCATTTTTATTTTGTCTATGAAAAGAATTAAAACAAAATTGACTTCGATATTAACTTATAGTCATTAGACTGTGGATTTAAAAATTATTCTCAAGGACTATCCAATACATTCTTAAAATCCATATTATAGTACTTATAATACTCTTCACATCCTTGTCATTGATGAATAGAGTGTTTTAACTGACGTCACCAATATCGACATAATTAAAGTCTATGCTACTGAGGGGATCATAGTATAATTTATTTACGGAAATCCCCATGAAATGACTTAATTTTTAAAGTTAGTCTAGTTTAACAGTAATAAGTGAAGAGAAAAGTAGGATAATTAGAGAAAAATGCCTTATCCTTGCAATTAGATGGTTAAACCATTTTTAAAATGCAAGGCAAGAATATTTTCATACATATTTTGATTTTCAGTCTTTTTATTTTTTGTTCCCATTTTGACATCTAAATACAAAATGGCCGAGATGAACAATGGTAACATCCCACATAAAAGCTCATTATATAAAAGATTTAATATGACTAATTTTTTTTTTCAATTAATTTTGAATCTAATTACAAAATACATAAATTAAATCGTGAGCCTAGATAATCAATTTTGAATTTAATGGAACGACAGAACTGAGAGGATTTTCCTTCAAGCCGTTCATAGTATGTCAAATGGAATTCAAATTATAAAGAACAAGGGTATTTCTGTAATTGGGTAACCCTTTTGATCCACATGATAACTCTCAAAAACTCAATATGTATTACAACAGTGGAAATCCTTTATAAAATATGCAGGGTCAACTTAGATTTTTCATAAGGAAACACCCCATGAGTTCACGGTTGGGGTTCATTCATTCTTCGTTCCAGTGAGAAGACTTGATACCTATTTATTAAAAAGAACTCCAATTCATTGAGGTATTATATGTAAATAATTGAAATTGAATATTATGGAATCCAAGAAGGAAAGACAGCTCATTTCTAGGGCTGTAAACTGTAAGGATTTTTGGTATGTAAAAAAATCAAAAAAAAAAAACAAAAACCAACATATGTAGTAACCCTGGTTTGAAGTAAGGAGAGCCTAGCCATCACTAAGTTTAATTAAATTAGCTGCAAAAAGTAGTGAGACACACACTTGTAGTTACATTTTATACTTAAATATTATTATCACAAGATTGAAGGAATAATCCTAAGAGCTTTGTAAAAAAACACTGTTTAGGTACTAACAACAGCAAAACTCGTACGATAAAAATATGCTTAGGATTTAAAACCCGACTCATTACATTTTACAAAAATTTTAATAATTGCTCTGATCCTGGTTTTATATATATATGATCATGAAATATCAGGCTTGTGCCCGTTCACCATTTTTCATTTCATCCGTTTTACAAAAAAATTTCCTTAAATGCGTGTTCATTCTTTAATTTCTTTCTGTTCATACTTTCAAACAAAACTACGACCACGTAGGTACTGTGGATGATATTACTTAATTATTTTACTTGCACATTTTTTTCTTCTTTTCATATAATTCACCTTGAATATATTTATGGAGGTTGCTTGATTAGTTGTAGTTAAAGTAATTCATAATACTTTGAACTCCCTTAGCGGACGAAAAAAAATAAAAATCCTGTAGCCGATTGAATTTGGGCAAAAATTGATCATGTGCTAACAATTTCACAACTTTGTTTAGCCGTGTTCCTGGTGTTAAAGATTTCTGGAAAACAATTCAAAAGTAGCGAATAAAGGAACGCTTTTCAAAGTTTCTTTCAGATAATACCTAATTTTTTTCTGTTCATGTGCACATGCGTTAAAAAATGAACAGGAAGTACATTTTGCACTCAGCCTAAGTCTTTGTAATAAACATATTCTTGATTGCGAGAGTCACTTTTTCTATTTTGCAATCTGAACAAGTTTTTTTTTAATTTTCCAAAGCTGTTGTCGTCATAATTTAATGTTTGAAGAAAGAACATATAGGCAACAAGTAATAACTAGTTTATGTACTCATGAAAGACAAAGAGTTGAGTGTTTGCTTTGGTGGGATAATTATAAGTATTTGTTGGACTCGGAGTATAATTGAGGATCGACATGTGAGTAATTCCAGCTTATAAAATGACCTTACTATTAAAGATGTGGGATTTCGGTTTATTTCCTTCATCTCACGGCTGCTTGCAGCTGATTTAATAAAACGTCATGACAGCTACGCTGCTTTCCTTCCAAACATTTTTCAAATTTTTAGGATTACTCCGTTCATTTTCGGTTTCTTTTGTTTTTACATACTAACAGGACATATTGAATGCATAATTGGCTATGCACCAAAAGATCTAGATATCCAGAAGTAATAAATGCATTTTAAACTATGTTTTTTTATCTATCTGTCCATCTAAGTTGGTCAGTTACCTCAACCTTAAGGGGTGCAAAAGGTTTAAAGGTTTTAATACCGACTCACTCACTCGGCTTTTCCATTATTATGATACTCCTTGTTGCGTGTGAGACACATTTATCATATACCTAATGGGGTACATGATTTATAATTCAATGTGAGTAGGTTGTATTTGAAAGAGGAGGCACCAGGGTTTATCATTTAGAGTAATACATAATGACACTACAACTGAATCCAAAAGTTAACCGATAGACGATAGATGAGATCTGGTAATATTGACTCGTCTACTTTTTTGTTAAATTATATATCTTAAATCCTTTATTTTTAAAGCATAGATGGTCTGATTAGTTGTAAATAATATTGTGTATTTTTGGACTTTAATGTGGTCAAAAAGAAAAGTATTTTTTTTAAATCAATATAGAGATCAATAATAATAATATCTCAATAATAACTAGTAAGTTTGATCCATTAACTCCTTTGTCAATACATCAATTACTATATCATATAAAGTATATAGAAAATATGTGGACTGTTAACACACAATCAATCTAGAAGGACTTTCTCAATATTGAGTTTGGATTACATTTGTATTTTTTGACATTAATTTATATTCACAAGTTATTCTTATAAAACCTGTGTAGGGGCAGCATATTGAACATAATTTAGCCGAAATGGAAATATATATTATAAATAAATGATTCTAATAGACCAGAATGAAATGATGAATTGATATCAGTAATAAAAATGACTGATGTTGTAATGGGAATGAGCGCGATGTCTACTCATATTAGTTTGTTTATAAAACGATGTGACTAATTGTAAATCTTATTATATACATAAGAGAGCATTAACAAAACAAACAGAAACAGTACATGCAAATGCCTGTAATATTTCATATAAAATAATACACTTTCTTTTCTTATAACAAAATAAAAATAAAAGTTTATGATATACATCAGGGAGTACTATATACAATGCACCCTCTCACTACTTTTCATCCAGACAGACAAACTTTGTTTTATTAAAAAAATTTATGTAGCGTTTTCATGTTAATTGTGACGTCAGCATTGATTATTTTGGGCATTTAGGGGGGATTTAAACAACCAAGTCTTATAATAATAAAAACACGTTTTTCATTAATATGAAGGAAAATAGTAAAGAATTTAGTGTGAATTTAGTGTTGTAGGATGTCAAAATTTGAGCAGCAAATGAAAGGACTTTCCATCAAAAATATATCCCTCCATCTCCTAGTTTTAATATCTATCTAACCCTAATATCCATTAAAAATATATACATCATTACACAATTTTTCCCCCTAATTAAAGATAAAAATTAACTATTAAAATGGAAATAATAAGTCACTGATTATTCTATTTTTTTGTCACTAATCGATAAAAAAAAGTAGAAATTTTGAATGCATATTACTTTAATTTAAATTGAAGTGTTTATTATTGGCATCAAGTAGTATTTAATACAAGGTTAAGTCTTTTTTATTCTTAAAACCATTTGATGAAGTTACATCAATATTTATTGAAAATTTGTGCAATTGATATAATAAAATTATCAACTCTGAGTCCCCAAGAAGGTGTCTCCTTCAATTATAATGCAATTTATGTTTATTATTTATTAATGTATTTAGGGTGCAAAGGAAAATAATTTAAGTAGGAAGACCATTTTTAATTTATTTATGTTGCGCCCCTAAACTACACCCCACCTTGTGGATATTATAATTAAAATAATTTGTTCATGCCCCATTCAATTAAGTTGCAACTGGTACAAAAAATAACCAACATTATCATCAACTATTCTATGGAACATTGAATGCATAAAAATGACCATTTTTAGGTCGTTCCATGTACTGTGGATGTCGAGTAGATCGATATTTGATGAGTCATGAATTAGCGTCAAATCTCAAAAGATATAATTAATGAGTACAATGTTTTTATAAGGCACTAAATCTTCCTGCGCCAATCATTATTATATTATTGTATTTCTCGGAAAAACAATAATTAGTTTTGAGGGAAAAAGAAATAAAAATCTTTCAATACATGAGAAATAAAAAGTCCACATAGACACAATTAAAGAAGAAACAAAGCCCATTTGCTCCTAATTAACTAACCTGGCGTTAAGGGGATCATTTATTTGATTTTCTTTGAATACTCAATCACTACCTATTTTTTGTTATTGTGTCTTCAAATAATCATAGTAAGAGCAAATTAATCCTCCTTTACTTCGATTATATTCTGTCAATAAAATGACACATATCCGGGTTTATAAGTTGATTGAAATTAACTTTTCCTTAATCTGTTTAACATCAATTACATTGTAATTAGTTGGGGGTAACAGTCACTTGGAGATAAAAGTGAAAATTTGTAATATTCTGCTATATTGTATTACTAACAATTGTACCCAACATTGGTCGGAGTAATTAAGCGTCGTCTTAAAGACAAATTTTGCCTTAATAATATATGTAGAAGAGTACTCCTCAAGAAATCCTCAATGTTACTTAATTCGCTGCTTCTATCTCACTGAATTGATCCTTGATGCAGGTGATGAGAGACTGCTTGGTATTATGGGAGGAGCAGTTGGTCATGTTCTCCACGTAGGACCAGACAAAGTAGTCCAACGGGTTCAAATCCGGTGATGAGGGAGGCCAAGAGGAGAAGGGTACGAACTGCAAAAGCATTGCTTTTCAGCCATTATTGCGTCCGCTTAGCTTTGTGGGCCGGAGCCGAGTCCTGCTGCCACATCCACGGCCAGTCGATGTGGAAAGACTTGCCATGGCTCTCATAGAACGCTGGGGATCCTCGTCGATAGTGTACCTGACCTTGTTGATGAAGGTGACGTCCCGGACAATCCTGGTGCTCTTCTCCTCCTGCTTCTTCCTGTTAACAACGTCCATCGGATCCGATGACTCCTCCAGCTACTTCCTGAGACTTCTGACCGTTCTAACTGGCATTGACAGAAGGTCAGAGATGTCAGCATTGCTTAATTTCATGTGATCACTAAGCATAATCTGAATAGCAGCACACCCACGATCTCTCTCGTTCAACATAGTAACTTTTTTTTGGGCGGCACTTAAAATGATGCTATCGCTACAAGGGGTAAACAATAACCAAAGTCTATGACCCGGGAAAAAATTTAACACAAAAAACAGGCGGATCAGACATCAGCTGATGGAGTACTGTTGTCTTTAAAATGCGGCAGATTTTGTCCAAGTACGTTGTATATATATATTATTATTAAACCGAAAAATTAATGTATATTTATATAATTTCCCTGTGGGTAATTCTATCATATAGGTATAGACAATCAATAAGTTAACTCGAGGTTGATGTCGGTTTATTTATCTGTAGAAGGCTCACATTTTGAACAACAAATGTGTAGCTTAAAGTTGAGATGTTTGTAATTTAAAAAAAAAAAACTTCTTTAAAAAATTAGAAAAGGAAAAACGGGTGTTGTGTGTGATATTTTTTTTTTTTTGTTCATTATTTAATAGGTTGTTCTGATGTCAACTTCTACCATTGTAAAGCCTCATTGCCTATATTGTGTGTAAATTATTTGAAAAATGTATTATAAGAGCACAAAACCTTCACCTAAAATCAATTTGAGTTATATATTTCAATTTGTTCCTAACTTATGCATTTTTTACGTTTGTGTTACCTTGACTTCCAAAATTTAATGGCATCGTACAGGACTACATTTAATTATTTAATTATTCATATCAAGAAATTACTTTTTATTTACCCTTTGGGTATGTCACAAACTATATTTAAATTAGCCAATATCGATTGGAACAATAAAAAAATAGACATACTTTGTTTGTAAGGTAAATTACTTTTTTTAATCTAAAATTAAGATTCTACACTATAGCTAAAATTCTTGGCTATATTAAATCATCCCACAAATTTGAATACAACTCGAATAATTGACTAAATATGAATTTTTGTACGGGGGAAACTTGTATGGTGGCTAGATCATAAATTTGTTGACTTTTTCGACGAAAAAAAAAATATCTCGGAAATTTGGAAGATTATTTCCTCGGCGGGGCGATATTTTATACAGTAATGGGGCTGGAAGAACCGGTTGTCATATCTGTTTATTATTGAATCGTTCTAAATGCATAAGTGTCAAAGAACTAATTTAATTAATTCAGTCCAGTCTTACTACCGATACTATCCGTTTTTGGGAGTGGTGCTTATGGCTGTCGGTCCTTCAGTCGGTCAGTGCTAGAACTGATTAAACAAAGAAGAAATATAATTGAGTGGCGTCATCCAATGGATTGCAGTCATCAGTCTTAAATAAGGATGGACATGACACTACTCGGTACTACCAAAGTACCAGTATACCAAACAACACTTTTAAAAATTCGTGATTAATTAGTTAAGTTCTTCTGTATTTCGATATGAAACCTTAAAAAAAATCACTGGTGTAATCGGAATTTCTATTAACCAACTTGATTTGAACATTAAATTTGAATCAATCACTTTAAAACTCTTTCAACAACTACTTTATGAGAAGATGCTAATATGTCAATACTAACACTTTTCTGTCAAAATATTTACAAATACAACATCAAGATATTTTTTTCTACGTATACAATAACAAGAGAACGAATATTTACAGGATTATAACTGTATTTAAAAAGTAAGGCAAATATTTTTTTTCAGAAAACTTTTGTATCCAAAAATCAACATTTATTGTTAAAAAAAAATTCTAAGGTTCAGAATGATATGTCAGCCGGAATATTTGTAAATCAAAATATAAATTGACACAATTGAAATTTACATAGTAGCAGTGCACATAGTGAGCCAAAACTAATCAAAGCACCGTTTCCTTAAGAACACAATTGGAAGTCGTCAAATTAAATTATCATCAATGTTGGGTTTCTTAACATGAGTTTCCACATTTATGGGACGGTGTAAACTTCAGGACGGGATTGGAATAGATAATTTATTTTTATTAGAAATTCATAGATTTGATGCGTCACCCTAAAATGATTTTCAATAAAAATCCAGAAAAGGAGACAATTCCTAATATAATATCAACATATTTGAGTTAATTATAGACTTTGTATTGAAATTTGTGAAATGAGTTCAGCTACTCAAGAATGTTATTTAAATTATTTTATTTCACAGACATAATATGGCTCTGATATTGTCTTTCAAGTTTATCAATGACAAATTCTTATTATTTTTTTTTCTGTATCAATTTTTGCTACTTTTTGGTTGTGCTGCTATTCAGATTATGCTTAGTGATCACATGAAATTAAGCAATGCTGACATCTCTGGCCTTCTGTCAATGCCAGTTAGAACGGTCAGAAATGGGCTTTGAATGATACATTTGAAACAGTTCTTATTAAAATACTACAATTTACAACTTTCGACACTTCCAAAGGATTAATCAGAATAATTTATTTATAGAAATTGACGATAATTTGTCAAAGGATACAATTAATGTAATCTACACTACATTTTGAAGAGGGGAAAAACCTTATTCTAGCTTGTTTTTGTTGTTGATGAACAACATATGATAAGCTTCAAGCATCAATAGTGATAAAATCGTGTGTACATATAATGGGGATTTTAAAAAGCAAAGAAACGGAAAATCCACATAGTAAACCCTGACTATTTGAAGAATTTTTTGGAGGATATCAGCTGTGACAATGGAGAAGGGTGAAAAAGAAATAAAGAAGTACATGTCGATCCCCAATTCTACTCTGAGTCCAACAACTCTGCAACAAACATCAAGGTCTCTCTTTTATTAGCACACACTAATGTTCAATAGTTTTGAACATAATTGAATCCATTTAGGAAAGGAAGTTCACTACTCAGGAATTAAATAATAATGCCAACTGCTAAGGAGATGAAAATGTATTCTTCAAATGTGCAATTTTAATGAAATCGGCCAGCTAAAAAATACCCACAATTTATTTCAAAAGATGCTTGTAGGCTTAAAATGTTTCCTCATTGTAGAGTAGAAAATATTACAAAAAGATAAATTTGTGAACTACATGACTATGTAATTTGTTGTTAGCTGGCGATTTTTCTACTTCTTTTCTACTTCTTTTCTCCTTATCGGTGTTCTGAACGTTGATTAACGGAATTTGATTTAGCTCTTGAATTGCAATAAGCAATTCCTTATTCGGCCGTGCATGTATTAAAGACGTTTCCGGCAAGAATTTAGATTAAGGTAAGAGCGAAATAATATTTATCAACGATGGTTTTTAAATTTACATTTTGAATGAGCAACAAATTGTTTACTTTTTTTTAAAGCAAAGAAATAAAGTATAGAACTTCCATCAATTTCATGTGAAAAGATGAAACATAACAATGTTTGAATAAAAAAAGGAAAATATTTTAGCTTTTATCAAACCTTATTGATTAGAGACCAATGGTAGAATGAAAATATTTGACTTACTCTTCAAGATTAAAAATAAAAGCTATGTAGAAAAGATTCAAAAATTATCTGTCTTTACAAAAATAGAAAAAAATGCATTGATGGATCACTGCTCCAAAAGATATTTTATTTGATTAAGAACAAGAAAAATAAAAGACATTTTAAATCAGATTTGATTCTATTTTATGACATTATTATTACTATTTTTTTGTTTTCTTTTTAATATATTATTATGAAACAAAAGGAATTCAAATGAACTTTAAAATCTAAAAAAAAAAAAAATGCTTTGAGCTATCTCCCAATATAAAAGATTGCTTTGGAAAAGTCAAGCACTTTACACTTTTCCAAACTAGGACACTCCCTAGTATAGAGACTCGGTTCGAAACCGATTTTTGTTCTGTTTAATCTTATAGGATTTTGTATAGACCCTTATGGAATAATATTAGGGCCCCAAATGCGGTCTAAGAAGAATTCCCTTACCCAGTGGGAAATATGAAATTCCTAACAGAGACTGAGTTAAAGTGGACTGATTTTAAGTCTTAATGGGCTCTGTGCAGTCCCTGTTATAGGTCTTCAAAAAAAGTCAGAAGTTTGAAAGCCCCTTCTACTAAGCCATATTGACACTATTATTATTGGAAAGTACTCAGTTGACTATTTGAAGTATTTTTAACAACTTTCAAGTTTGTTATAATTTTAAATTTGGATTTTTTTCTGCTTTAAATCCAAATGGGAGAAGTAAAGTGAGTTTGTAGAATGATCACTCTCTTGTCAATTCATCTAAATCGTAATATTGTATATATATTTATTCAACAACCAAAGTTAATGAATAAAAAATTTAATTTAAGCAAAAGTCCATGCCAGAGGAGCTTTACAAACATTTCCTTTAACATTTTTCTAATAGTCCAATACAAAAAAAAGTTAGCAAAAATAGAATTTGTATTTAAAAAATTTATTCCTAAAGTTGGGGGTTATCTTTGTGATAAGGAATTACAAGATGATGTAAAAAATAAATTAAAATTGTAGTATTTTAATAAGAACTGTTTCAAATGTATCATTCAAAGCCCATTATCATTTTGATTCATATCATAACTTATTAATTATATAATTGCCGATCTCAATAGAGCATGAAGAAATTCAAGAATGATTTATTTTCCGTCTGTAGCTTGTCGTTTAAATTAGTTGTAGCAAAAATTGGGCATGATGATAAGAATTTTCAGAGTACCCTCATACACCCATATTTTATATGAAATAATATTATAATTCAGGTAGTTGTATTTATTATTTTGCCACAAGACCTTGCCACTTGTTTCCTTTTGTTTACAAACAAATATAAGTAAACAGCGTTCAGGCCGTATTGCAAATATGATACAAAATATTTAAAAAATATTAGAATCCTCATCTCCTACCAAAATCCACTTCCTTTTCCTTACTTAGCTAAGTTTTTTAATTGAAGTCATTTTATATTATATATTTAAAAAAAAAAAGAAGTGAAATTTTCGTTTCTTATACAATTTTTTTTTTAAATGTAATTCTTTTTGTATCTAGAACGAATTTTACTACGAGACCCTATCCAGATGAGTTTGCCTTTACAACAATTAAAACAATCTCAGACTAGTATAGAACTTTCAGACGGAGCCCCAACACTAATAAATATGTATGAACCTAGACTTGGAAAGATCATTATCGCGCCTTCGCGTCATGGGGAGTAGGATTTAAGAGCCGTTAAATTAGTTTCATGGAGCGTAGTGAATGACTCGAATTTGTTATGTGAATGAATTCAATTTTTTTTTCTCTCTCTTTTCCATTTCATGTAGCTTCTTCTTCAGTGTAGTTTTTTTTAAACAAGTGAATGATGATAAATTGGGGTCTTTGCCGCCTACAAAGAAATATCATATCTTCTAATTAGTACATCAATTTTATAAATAACTATATATTGATAATATTTTTCTTGGAAATTGCTGTATGTATTTATAAAAAAATTGTTGACAGCTCTTGTTGACAATATTTGTCAATATATATATATCTATAATTTATTTACAAGAACATGCCGATGTCAGATAGAATTCATTTCCTTATTATTTTATCCGAAATGAGATAGGTTTCATATTTTGATTTAAGAGTCTTAATATAATATGCACACTGGACAGCAAGTGTATAGGGTGATCCAGAATAAGAACCCTATTAACTCTAATGTAATTAAATAGAGATTATTGTGGGAAAATTTTTCGTTACCCAAGTCAGAAATATTTCAAGAACAGGAACCAACTCAACCCACACTGGAAAGGATATGTAAGAATACTTCACTTTTGGCTCTCACTCTTCTTGATCCTAACCCCCTTAATTTTGCAAAATATGGTGTGGTCGGGATGGAGGCCAATGTAGTTTCTAGACTTAAAATGGACTACTTGATGGCAGCTGTAGAGGCTGCGTGGCAAAATGTTACAAAGACGTTCTACGTACTAGCTGCAAAACAGTAACAAAGCGCGTCTAGGCTAAAAAAGCTTTGAATGATATATGCTTAGTTATATGTAGGATAATATTATACGAGGAAAAAAGTAGTATTAATCATTATTATTACTTTGTTTTATTGCATAAAAACAAAATACAACCCATAATCTTCGCGAGATAAATAATTTCTTTGATGGGATTTTAATTCTGAACCACACTGTAGATCCTTATATATAAGACCGATTTGATTTTCATTTTTAAAATTTCGATTACGAGTAGAGCGGAAAAGTTGCCAAGGGGTATGAAAATAACCTATGTAAAATTGCATTGTCCTATGAGGTCATCTTTAGGTCACTGATCTCGATCAAATTATTAAAAAGGCAAAAAATCTGTACTTAGTGAAGATTGATACAAAGAATATATTTTTAGTTATTTTGTATAAAATAATTTTAATAAACATTTTTCTGACCTATAAATATTATTTAAACAGTGTTTTTTTTAAATTCTCTTATTAAGTAAAAAAAAGTTAGGAAAATTTGATGATCCGCGTATTCTTTTTTACCTTTTTCAGAAAGGAAATACAATTTTTTCGTACCTTATTCTTTGTTTTTGCTAAATAGGGTAGTTTTACAAAAAAAAAAATATAGTTTAGAATAATGCCCAAATTCATTAACTAATGCAAAATAAAGATGAATGCTAAATTTTAGTCTTTATTGACGAAGTAATTAAATTTGGTCTCCTTTCAAACCTTGAACTGGATGTGCTACATTAAAAAAACATGTAGGGAAATGAAATTTTGCGAAGTCATTTGCTCACCAAATCCCAACTTTTCCAAAATAGCCGTTAACAAAATTTGAAAAGAGTTGAAAAACAAGCTGGCCTATTATATATCCTTATACAAGTAATACATAAAACATATCATAAAAAAAAAGAAACCGAAAAAACACATGGCAACTCTGACAATTTGCCTAGCGGTCATGGCATTTTATTAGAGCAGCCGCAAGCAGCCAGTATATTATATAGCAAGGACATATAGACTGGAATTACTCGGATGTCAAACCTCAATTCTACTCTGAGTCCAGTAAGGACTTACCCTCATTGTTACTCTACGTCTTTCAAGGGCAACCCCACTAGTTTCTTAGATGTTCTGTCTTCCATAATTAAATTATCATGATAATAGCTATGGAAAATTAAAAAAAAAAACTATTCAGATTGGCAACAAGAAAAAGTATCTCCCACTTTCTAGGACATAATTTGATCATTACCATGGTTGAAAATAAAATGATGTACCAGTATGCTAAAAAAAAAGAGGAACCCAAAAATTAACCTGATCACCCTGAACATTTTAAGAATGTTTGGGAGAAGAGGAGCTTAGCTGCATTGACGTTTTAATAAAACACCTGCACTAGCCCTGAGATGAAGGAATTAAACACAAAGCCCCACTCCACATCTAGCAATGATTTAGGAAGGAATTACAATGATGTCGATCCTCAATTTAACTACGAGTCCAACAAGGAAACACCCCTCAGTATTATTCTTCGTCTGTCACGCTATTGTAACTTGTATGTTCACTATTCAACGATGAAATAATAATGTTAAAAAGCTTTGGGAAATGAAAAACCCTTTTCCAGCATCAATTACAAAAGGTCTCCCATTATCATATTTTTTTCGTCTATAGAAATTACTATATCACTCATAGTTATGTCATGGTTAACCTCATGTCAATTATGAACGTAGATATATATATATATAAATTCCTCCTTATGGGTACAATGTTCAGTTTGTTTCTTATTGCATATCTCAAAATATATTTTTTTTTAATAAAATACGAAATATTTTACATTTTATGTTCATTTATGATAATAATATTTTTTTCTGAAATAGTTGAATATATGTAGATAGGTTCCCCTGTGAGTATGATTATGTATGTATATAAACTGCTCACTTGGACTATAAAATGTTTTACCCAAAGGTTGGGGTGTAAAAAAGTAGAAAAGAGGTATTTATTTGATAGTGTAACCTTTGAAGATTCAAAAACAGTTGGAAATAAAAAATTCAAAATATGCGATACACATGAATATCATAATATTCGTATCTAAATGTCACAAAATAATGATTACTCTTATTCTAAGTTTGCACATGAAGGGCAGCGTTGGAGAACGGGACAGGCGGAACATGTGCTGCACAGTTTTTCAGAAACCACAATTCGTCTCCCTAGATTTTTGATGTTTTATATACCTACAGATGTATACTTAGGATATTAGGAAGGGGAGGGACATATCTAGAAATGGATAATATATGGGCT
This sequence comes from Lepeophtheirus salmonis, assembly GCF_016086655.4. NCBI lineage: Eukaryota > Metazoa > Arthropoda > Copepoda > Siphonostomatoida > Caligidae > Lepeophtheirus > Lepeophtheirus salmonis. The sequence goes on from NC_052139.2 coordinate 13,369,030, forward strand.
TACCACGTGCAATATTGTTTCTTTTTTAATGATCCTTTAATTTTCAGTTGGAATTGCACTGAATAAGTATAAGTAAACATTCTAAATTACATTTACTCCACCAGGAGTTGTCTTTGAAGTCCATATACATTGAGTGTATTTCCTTCATAGAGGAACGACCGGGTTTCAACCTACTCATATTGAGTTCAAGAGAATGTCCATCAAGCTACGCCGTTCGATATTTTTTCTATTTGGCAATCTGAAGTGTGTTTTTTTATTTTCCAAGCTGTTGTCATTGTTATTTCCTTCTTCAAGATAAATGATATAAAATAAGGTAATAACTAGTTTGTGTGTTCGTGAACGACGTAGAGTAACCATGCTCAGGATGTCCTTGCTTAAAAAGTAGTGGGATGTGTGACAAGATTTATTTACGGTTACTTTTATTTTTGCGTACCTTCAAGTCATTTTTTATACAACTCTAGAAATGTTTTACTATTATTTTCATATTTTTAAAAAAGGTCACAGAGAACAGAGATAATATTTTGTTACAAAAAATGAAATTACGGTGTCAAAATTTGGACATTTTTTCTTTATGTCATAATTATAAAATAAATAATTTATTCATGTCTACTTATTTAACATTAAAAAAAGGTAATTCAAAAGTTTTTGTTCAAAAAAACCCAAAAATTCTAGTCATGGCCCTAATAATAAATAGTGTTTGTTCTGACAAAATAAATGTAAATTACTCTTTTAAGATCTAAATCTGAAAAACGTAATTTCTATTTTTAAAATCTTTACTGTCTTGAAATGTCACCCCTCCATAAAGCTTTAAAACAAAGTATCAAAAGATAGCCCACGTGATTCATATTTGTAGTTCCGTGGACAAATATGTTATTTATTTGTTAGGAGCGCTGAATATAACTCCGTAACTAACTACGCAACCTCGAAAAAAAGTTGTACACGGCATTTGGAAAATAACAAAAAATGTTTTAGTGACGTCATTTGTGGTATACTGGAGTCACTATGTATTTGCAAGGGAGGATCAAATTTATACAATCGTGATGTCATCAGGAGTGTCTACTTGGGGACTAGTATTTTTATTTGGGATTAAGTATTTAACAAATTATCATAATTTTTTTTTTATAAATGCCAAATTTGATATGTATCCTTTTCTTTATAAGAGAAAAAAAAAATAAAAGGGTATTTTAGTTCAAAATTTTTATGGGAAGGGATAAAAAATTTATCTCTCAAAATTAGATCATTCATTTTTTTCTAGAATAGACGAAAAAAATATTATTGCAATAATTGGAAAAAAGTAGGCAGAAATGTCCTCTTTGGCTCCCCACTTTTGTGGAAAACATATGGTTCTGTGGTATCATAACAAGTGACATCTTTAGGGGAGGGGGGGATAACTCGTCGACCAAACTCCTCCAGCTAACAGGTGCGTACCGCTCCATGGTTTTAAATCTTTAGTGAAGCCCAATTTAAAATTCCTATCAGCGGCCTTGATATACAATAAAGGCATTTATTCAGGATTGATGCATTAACTTTCTATATATGTATAATATTTTGTAAATAGTCTCACTGGAGAAGAGTCCATTCCCAATTATGATGATTTCCAATTAAAAGTAGATGTAATTTAATCTTTGGATGAGGACTTTTTAATGAGGCGGAATGTGGATAAATTTTTTTGTTTCTTTCAAATGCGGATGATTCCTATCTACTAATATATATATTAGATGATTTTCTTAGATATTTTTCTGGTTTTAGCATCCCAATAATGAAGCCAATCAAATTCCGTCTCATAATTTAAAAAAAAAACAACAAGATAAAAGTCTTATCAAGAGTGATCAATTACCACTCACAGAAATATAAGAAAATATTAATCTCTATACGGGAAAACCTTTTATATCTCAGTAACAATTACAACCATTGTTGACTAGTACATATATATATTTTTAATGATTCTTCCTTCCATAAGAAGAGTCAAGCACAAGTAAAATATTGTGACAAACGCACACACACACCATAAATATCAAACAACAACAATAAATTGATTCAAATCAATAATTATCAATCCAATTGACAAAACTAAGAGTCACTTGTTTTTTGCACCAAGAGTGAATGGTTTTATTTATTTTAACGTATGTAGATATGTATAGCAAGTGTTCGAAAAGTCTTTGACCACTTTGATTGTGCTACAAATAATCGTACGCAGCAGATCAAAATGAGGTTGTACAGGAAAATCTTTCAAATAAATTTCTTTTACACATTATGTAGATTATTATATATTTGAATTTGATTTCCACCAGCTTTAATTACAGCCTCCAGACGAGGTCAGAAGGCATTCTATACTTTAATCTTGCAAGTCTATAACATCCTTCTCCAATGCGACTCCACAGAAGCTTTGAAGTTGATGTGACGGACTCTACATGCTGTGGATTCAATATGCCACTATATTGAAAAGTACAAAGGATTCATATCAGAGAACTGAGGAGGTAAAACCTATTTGGGCCACAAATGTATCCTTCAATTTTATTAGTATACCACCTCTAGGGCAATTCCTGAGGCTCTCTTCATCCTCCTGACTATTTGAGGCTAATCTTCAGTATCTTAAGAATGTCAGAGTTGCTAAGGCCGGTACAGACCAAATAAGGCAATCTCTCTCTTTTGCTTCCATTTTTATTAATAAATCACATATAACAATGGTTCACCACTTTTTTGTTAGCTAATAAATCCAGTTTCAACTGATATAAATGGATAAATTTGATTGAACTTTACAAAACCTCTTGGTTTAACATAAGGTTCATGTAGGTGGTCAAATACTTTTAGGTTGTGAAGTTTTTGGTAATATTTCTAACCCCTGCATAAAGACCTTTTCTGCGATGGACCTGTACCTGAAACTCCCACATGGAGTATGTAACGGAAAATATGATTTCCTCCAGAATTTTTGATTTTTTAGACCCTGAATTTAAAAAGAAAATGAAGGCCTTTTGAAAAAATATATATACGTTGTTCTAAAAAAAGGACTTTTTAGTACTAATCTAACTATTACACTATCTGGGAAAAATTACCCAAAAAGTTAATTAAAAAATATATAATTAAAACTGCGATATAAAAAATGCTATTTGATTTTAAAATGAACCAATATTAGAGTCCAAATAAAAAGTCAAATCATACCAGAGTCGGAAAAAATGAAATGTCAGGCGGAAAATTAGAACAAATATTATATACATATATATTGTATATGCAAATAATATATGAACCTACTTTTTAAACGTAAGTGATTATATTTATTTTTGTAAGTGATGGCGGCATGCCTTGATGCTTGATAATGTCAATGGTATTTAATCTAAGTTATTCAGGTAGAGTCTTATCAAGTTCTTTATATGGTCGATACCTGCACACATAGGTATATAGTGTACCTACGTAGACTTTAAAATTGATATTCTGATTATTTTTATTTGAGGGGGATAAATAATCACATTTACATATACATATATACCTATGTAGGTAATCATAATAGATGAAAAGAAGCTTGTTCCTTTGTAGATACTAGATGAGGATTCGATCCCCTTACCTTATCTACTCATCTATAACTTGTAAGGATAGACTAATTCATTTATCAAGATCCTATCACTCCGATGGTTAAATTTTGTTGTTCCCCTCAAATATGAAACAGATCAAAAAACATTCTCTGATTCTACATTGTTTATCAAGTCATCTTTTCTAAGAATACCAAGTTAAGTCAATTATGAAGTATTATAAAAATAGGGTGTATTTTTTAGCTCGCCCGTTTATTTTTGGAGTTGGCAAACTGAAGAGGGAATTTTCTTTTCTTAGGCTGTTGTTATTACTATGTATTTAATTCTTGAGGTGGGAACTTCCTTTTCTAAAACATACATACAAGCTTTCATTTATATAAAAATGAAACTGGATTGAATATTTGCACGTGTTTTTACCGGAATTTTTTGTAAAATTATAGAAATGAAAAACCAAAAATTAATAATATGTTAGAAAAAAGGATAATGAGAAAACGAATAAAAAAGTTTTTTAGGTATTCTTTTCTAAAAAATTATAACCACCCCCCCAATATATATATAATCTTGCCGACGCCCCTGCCTCAAAAGACGGAAATTGACCCTGAGGATTTGTTTCGGAGTTATAATTGTATGTTAGACTCCATCTTCTTTTTTTTTAATTGTCAGGGATACCATGCTAATTTTCGCATTTTTTATCATGCCTGAAATGCTACCTATTAGTATAGCTCAGTAATTACCAACAACCACGTGCCCCTCAACATCTTTATTTGTAGCTTGTTTTCAAATTTCTTGAAAATAAAACGTTTTTTGTCAATTATTTTTCAATACTTTGCTTATTCGCAATTATTTAATTTTGAAATATTTTCTACATTAAAATATAACGTTGTTTAATCCTGCTCAAAAACAATTTCTTAAAATTAGTCTTCTAAAAAGTCAAATACAAAAATGGCGTCCAAATAATGTTTGTTTAACTGTAAAGAATTTCAAATAACTTTTTTGCCAAATTATGTCATTGATCACTTTTTTTAAAATATATTTCAATTAACTTTATAAAGAGCATTCTGACAAATGTGCCAAAAAAGCTCCACACCCCCTCCGAAAGAAAAATTTTAGTAACGGCTGGATTTGTATAAAATATCTCCTACAAAGTGGAGCCACTTTTTGTAGTTCCAACCTGAACATATCATTGATATTTAATTGTTGAGAAAGACAGATCTAGGTATAAAGCGATAATTAGTGCACATGCTCATGAAAAAAGGAGTGTAACAATAAGTTTTTGCATGGAAACTATAAGTGTATGTCCTTGTTGGATTCGGAGTAGAATTGAGGGTCGACATCGCAGTAATTCTAGTCTTTATGTCCTTGCACTTGGATTCATTTCCTACATCTCATGGCTGCTTGCAGCTGAGCTAATAAAACCACACCACATATAAGCGGCTCTCCTCTTAAATATACTTTAAATGCTCAGAATTACATTTAGTTAATTTTCCATTTCTTTTCTTTTTACATAGCGACAGTGAATATTTCATACAGCACTGGTTACGTCCCTGTATACCAGAGTTTCTTTCCCCTGTATTTGCGGGTTTTTGTTTGTTTGGTTTCATTAGGATTTCTCGAGATTTTACTCTTATAAAGAAATTATCGTGAAATCTTGCATTTAATTATTACTTTATATATGATCCCTTTATATGTTTTTCACTAAATGAAAAGTTGAATAATTATTATTAAATATGTTGTAAATATGGCCTAAAATAAAGTTGTTAACGATTTATACCACGGTACAAACGATGGGCATCGACAAAAAATGATGTCTATCAAAATCATTTCTAAGTTAATGGCCTAACAAACCCACGAATGAATTTTTAATTAAAACCTCACCTTCCAAGATAGAAAACATGAACTTATTTTAGATTTTTCACGAATGTATAAATAAATTTTTGAAAATGAAAGTAATAAATCACATAAATTTCAAAGTATTTTTGTATGTACTATCTCATCGCGAAATTTCGTGGAATCCCAAAATTTTAATTTGACTTCCCGGAATCTTGGGAAATAAGACAATCTTTGTACATTAGGACTGGAATAACTCAAAAATAACTCAATTTTTTTATATAATGTTATCCCAAATGAGAGAAGGAGCATCAATACACTTGTGATGGCCCTGCACTTGAAAATTGAAATATAGAAAATACAAGACTTGCACATAGTAGATTTTTTTATAAAAGGTTATTTTTTTTAAAAAGACATCATAAAATCACGGCATTTTGTCAAAAATATCAACCAAATTTATAAAGAAAAACATCTCGGCAATAATGGAAAGGCTTCTTATTTTTCTGATACAATAATTTTCTATGATTGTATCATACATCAGTATAAAAGGGCTCAGAAAACACCACAGGATGTTAGTTCAAATCCAATATCCGAAATGGGGAGAGATCACTCATTGAGACCAGGTCCAAGGCTGTTGGTATGATAGAATTAAGAAAAGTAAGGATGGACAATCCCTTGCAAATCAGAAGGGTCGAGGAAGGAAGAAAAAATTTAGCTAAGTTCCCAAACTGGTGATTTCAAAGTCTTTGGCCAAAAAGAGGCAATCCAGAAGGACACTTGCAGCAGGAATGACTTCAAAGGGCTATCCAATATCCTAAGTCATCGGTCCACAACTATCTGGGGCCCTCTTTGAATGCTTTGCCATACAAACCTCGTCTGCGCCCCAAACTTTCAGAAAACCAAAGGCAGGACCGTCTTCAATTCTACCGTGAGCGGAAACACTGGACTGCAGATGACTGGAAATGTATTCTCTTCAGTGATGAAAGTCCATTTGAGCCATTTCATGCCCAAAATCTCCAAACAGATTGGATTTGGGTAAGAGATAAGAGAGATGTGGAACCCACTCCAACTGTGAAATTTCCTCTGAAAATTCACCAGGCAGTATCAGATCTTCAGCTGATTCTACGAAACCAAACTATGACGGCCGAGTAATACGTAACAAAGATCCTCAGTAAGTCTCTGATGTCAGCTTTGTCTCTTATTGAAAAAACTGTACCTCCTTTTAAGGGGAAAATGTTGTCTAACACATCAATAGCCATTTTCCAGTAGGATGGTGCCCCTGTTCACCACTCCAAAAAGGCACAAAAGTGGTGTTTAGACATTTCGGATTCCTAACAGCAGTACTGATTTGTCTTCCATTAAAAATTTGTGAGCCTTGGTCCAGAAGGAACTCAATAAAAATGCGCCAGTAACTTCAGTGGTTGAATTTAAAAAAAAAACTGACAAAAGTTTGGGAAAAAAATTCTCAAGATACTTTGAATAATCTATATGAAGGGATGCCAAAACGCATAAAAAATGTATTAATCTTAAAGGTCGTCATATTGGGAAGTAAATAAAGTTTTTCGCGAAAAAAAAAAATTACTTGTTTATATTATTTCATGATTTTTTTTTTTAAAAACCACCATCAATTTTAGGACATACTGTATATGTCCAATTGAAGGAACATCATAAAAAAATACCCTTTTTATCTTTGCCTTAATCCCTTCTCACGGAGCATCCCCCTCTCAGTCATCCTCCACGGAATATCAATTCAAGGGAGCATTTAATATACTTAGTTCTCACCTCTACATGACGACTGATCCGATCAATTGTAAACTTTCTTTCACAGTTTTTACATGTTACTAAATGGTACTCATTTGATTTGCCTTTTTTGGAAGAGTCCTTGGAGTACTGTTCCTCTTTTTTACTTGTACCAGATCCCATTTCTACATTTTATGGTGTATACATAGAATAACTACATACTAAAGCAGTGACTGTTCTCATCCACTCATTTTCCATTGTATTTAATGTTTATAATATTAAATTTATATCTATGGCAACAAAGTCAAGAGTAGGTCTCTATGGTGAAAATTGACTCATGATAATAAAGACTTATAGGGAGAATAGATTCTTTTTTTTCCTACATTTTTTTGGTTGGATCATTAATAGAATCTGAGGGGTTCACACGGGAAATATTGCATTGATATATTCATGGAATTTCCAAGATTCTTTATTGAAGTGTTTATACAACTATATACTGGATTGACGGATATTACCTATTTCAAGTTAGATTTAAACCTTTCTGTTTGTATATAGTACGTTTTTGCATCCATGTTTATCTGTATAATGTATAATATGTTATACAATGATGAAAATATGGAAATTAAGATACATATTTTGATAGTAATTTATTGCAAAAAAAAAAAAAAAAAACCCAAATGAAAGGGATTTATTTTTTAGCAAATTGCATTCAGCAGTATACTATATATATATATATATATAGTATACATGTATAATTTACATTGTAGACAGTCAATTGGATAATTTTGTAGAGCTTCACGTCTCAGTATTTGAATTTGCTTCTAATTTGCATAAATAAAAAAAAAAATGCATAAATGACCTAAAGAAAAAAATAGTAATCATTGAAAATAGTCCATGATTAAGCAAAATTAATTTTAAAAACTTATTTGAGATGAACACGCATTCAATCTGAGGTAGTGTTGTATCAGTCATTTTTTGACTATGCTCCAGTCCAGTACTGTATAGTATGTATATATTTTTCTGTCTTTAAACGCGAATAGATATTTTTGATCCACTCTCAGCCAAGATTGACAAAAGGGAGAGGAACATCTGAAAAAACATATCGTATTTTTCTAGTTTCCAACAGTTTTTAGTTTTTTATACATTCAAATTGATAATATCTTCCATGACCAAGTATGAAATGACACGAATGATATACGTTGGGCCTTGATTAATATATAAATGCTTTTTTGAGTTCAATATACGTAGAATCCGCTACTTTAAATTATACAAGAATCAAGCTACGAAAATTAATAAAACAGCATCTTTGTTTGTTGAAAAATGCGATTCGAGAAACAAGGTAAAATGGATAATTGGTAACGTCATTGAAGGTTTTTTTATTATTCAATTATATAATAGAAAAAAATATATCACTTAGTGAAAATAAAATATGTTCGTATTATATTGTATTATAATAAAAACACTTGTACTTGGACACATGCTCCTTGACATTTAGGTTAACTACTCAGCGGATAATTTTTTAAAGATAATACAGAGGAATCAAAAATCATCTGTTCTGATTTGAACTCTGTCAGTGATGTCAATACTAAATTTATTTACTGGAGTGTTACTTGGAGAATACCTACAAATGTTAATAAATGTATCTTGGTCCATTTCTCAAAAAAAAAAAAAAAAAACGTTCATCCACCCAGGGCTTAAGGAGGCGGTAGATGATTACTTAGACTTAGGAATTTACATCTGTCGTGATTTGAGATTTAAGAGGCATATACACTACATTATAAGGAAGGCAAAACGAAACTTGGGAATTTTTAAAGGAAGCTTAAAAACTTGTGACCCTTTTTTTATGGTAAAACTTTATGTCTTCCCAATTTTAATGTACGGATCTGAGATCTGGAATCCTTCCAGAAACTACTTGATTAAGTTCTTAGAAAAGGTACAAGCCAGGTTTGTGTCGTTTTTTCCTTCATTAAAATCAAAGAATTTGCTTCATCCCTTGGATTCATAGACGTGCTATTAAGTATATAATTACGATCCACAGAATTTTAAACAAAAAGATAAAACCTATCACCCCCCCCACTCTGAATAATAAAATCAAAACGAGACTCTCCACTCACAATACTATGTTGAGCAAGGATTAAGCATAGTTTCTATTACAAATCAAATAGTCTTTGGAATACAATACCTTTTTGTTTTTGCCAGGGAAGTGATGCTCACCTCAAGCGGTTTTTAGTTAATTCTTTTTTGCGTGTGATACCAATAAAAATAAATATTATTTATATTTGTGGTTTACTTTATTAAGTTTTTTTTTCTTTTTCTAAGAATGATATTTTTTTAATTTTAGAAGCACTAAATATAAATCGACCTTTATAGGCTTTGTTTATCGCTACTAGTAAAAATAAAACATCGATATTATTTGCAAGATATAGGGCATGTTCTTAATACATACCTGATATATATCAGTTGGCTTAAATAACTAACGCTATTTTTATAAAAATTCAAGGACTGATCATTGTAAAGACCAGTATCAAGGACCAGTCCTACGTTACAAAATAAATGATTGTAATTATAGAAATACATTATTAATGGGATTGTTTCACTTTTAAAACATCGATTTCAAACTATTTTTCTTCTATGTACGTAGTCCGGCCCAACACACCCTATTCATCACTTACTTAATGGCAGTTCTAAGACGTGTCATTATCCATTATTACATAATTGGTATGGACTCATTTATTTGGAACATCAGGTGGTATATTCCACGCAATTTATTATACTTGTTCCTTTAAAGTACATGAAAAAGAGTTGAACGGTTTTTCTCCTTCCTACCTCATTTGGTATAAATATCATTGATGATGCAGGCAGCAAATTACTGTTTAAGAAAATAACATGGATATTGGGGTGATAAGTAATTGCTAGAGGACTCGTAATAAGTGTTTTCTTCCTTGGAGAGAGGAGTGTTTATATACTTCAAAGTGAGTTTATAATAGGTATTTATTCAGAGAGGGTATGTTTGGATCAGGGTTTTCCGGTAGAAAAAATGCCACAAAGCAAGATGATTGCTAGTTTTTTATTGATCGGACATTTTTTTTAAATCCTAGTTAAATTGTACTACAAGATGGGGACATTTGTATTGGACCATATTTTAATTTTGTTTTTTATGAAGAAATAGATACCGAGGGACGCTGGAACAAAAAAGATACATTATGTTGTTTGATTAGAGTGTTTTTTATATGACATATCGAAAACACTTTAAATAGGTATAGGGGGCCCAATTGTATTTATTTACGCATTCAGCATATAAAATATACGGTGCTAAGTACTTTTGTCTTAAACAATTTGCCGCTGGATGTTTTACCAGAAACCATTTTGTCTCAAGGATATTTCTCCTTAATATATAAAAAATAAATAACCGAGATTTATAAGTCGTTATTGTTTATTTTTGGTTTAAATTGATGTTACCTTTGAATTTTTCAATCAAAATATGTAATGTTTATTACTCTAAAGAACATTAAATTGTTGTTTTCTATAGTACTAATGATGGAGTTAATCCCCAAAATTACAATGCATACCTTCGAAATCTGACTATGTAATGAGTTCGAACCAGAGTAAAAATAGATAATATGTCCTAAGAGGAAAGTGCTTAAGGCAAAATAGTTTAAGTTAAAGTATTGGGTAACAAAATGGGCATGTTCATAATATAAATTTTGAGGGTCAGGGGCGGGGAGGTTCGCTGACTCAATTGCTGCTTACTACCATAATACTGTCAACTAAAATATATATGCAATTTGACGAATGTTTGGAGGAGAGCAAGTTAGATATCAATAATTTTAATTCATTAGGTAAGGTGCAAGCAACCATTAGAGGAATAACATAAACACAAGTCCCACTCCCTATCAAGCTAGGACATAGGCAGTAATTACTCTGTTTGTGATCCTTAATTCTACCCAGTATTCAACGAGGACTAACATTTATAACTCCAATAGAAATCATTTGCGTTATTCGCTATCATACATTGGCACACTTACACTTTTAAGGCTGTCAACAACAAAGAAACAAGATTAAAAACTCCAGTTATAGTTGTAAAAAATGTGACATTAGACGAGTGCGATACTTTTGTATTTGTAACCTGAACAGTGTCTTTTGATGGGGAATTATATAAGTTATCTTTGGACTCGGATTGAGGATTGACGTCGTATTAATTCCTGCCTATATCATTGCTAGATATAGAGTAAGAATCGTATTTAGTTCCATTATCTCATAACTGCTCACAGAAAATCTAATGAGTCACGATGATAACTAAGCTGCTCTTCCCCAAAACTTTCTTCAAATTATTTGGATGATCATGTTCATTTTCCTTAATTTTTTAATACATACCGGTGAAACGTTCTATTTTCATATATGGTAATGATATTAACAAGGGTCTAAAAAGTGTTGGACTAAAATTCAATTTAGAATAAAAGAAAAAACATAATCTTTTTAATTCATATGTGTGAACTTTGAAATTTACACAAAATTGGAGTGTGCAAGAGTTTGAAATGGGTTATATTAACCTCAAATATCTTTGAGGCAAAATGGGTTAAGGCAAAATGTTCTGAGGCAAAATATTTAAAGGCGGAAGTACTTAGCGCTGTCTTCTCGCACTTCCTAATAATCCCATCCCTAGGTATAATGTAACATGGGTTCAATCAATTTTATTAACACGTTTCTAAGTAATGATATTAGTTTTGTGTCGATCCTTATTTAGGAATGAAAACTGTAGTCCCGTCCAGTTCAGTCTCGGCCGGGTCTAATTCAGTCCTGCATTACAGCATTATCTTGCTAACACAAAAATACTCTATGTATTTTTGTTATCAGCTGTTGATTCACTCCTCTGTTTTGATACGTCATGGTTTTTTTATAATTTACTATGTTTGATAAATTAACAAAGTAACAAGTTATGCTATAAAAAGGAAATCTATACATAAAGGAAGGAACATCTTTTTTTACTCAGACCAATGGAGTGGAAAGGAGTAGTTCAGCTGTTGATTCTTATACTATTTTATTTCTAAAAATCACTTCAACCTAGTGTTTTCCTTATTTTTTATCAGACCTCAGAGGTACCATGAGTTGGACTCATATTGGACTCGGAGCATGGAATTGGACGATAAAAAAGTATATGCTATCCCGTCTAAATATCTATGTGCCCTGGCATGGATGATGTATTGCATACATGGTAAGAGGTCAATTCGTGGGTGAATAGATCTTATCTGTATATTAAGTGAATTAGTAGATAATTACGATCCCAGAGCGGTGTAACAGATATTTCACACAGTATTTACCCTTTATATTATGACTACATAATAGTGAAGTGATATTTTTTGTGTGTAAAGTGGTATTTTTATCAAGTTGGATACCGCCTGGGCTGTCCTATTCATTTCATTTTCTTATAGGCTTCCAATCTGAGTCTCATGAATCATACTCAACTCGGACAAGATAGTATAAGAACTGTAGAGTAATCCCAGAATCGTTAGACGAACTTAAGTTCGGAAAAAGGGAATTCCACTATAACATAGTAAATATATTATATTCGCTTAAAGAAGGGGTTTGATAAATGTACTTTGGTCTTCTAAGGATTTATGTTCATTAAGTTTAAAAAAAAAAAAGTATCGTTATCGCCTCTACTGTCTGTGTATTTAGAACAAGACTTAAGTAGGCATGTTAATGAATAAGACAAGCCTGAGTTAGGAAGGTGAGATCACTAGACTTAAGGTTTCACGAAAAAACTATAAAGGAACTGAAACTATCAATCAAACAACTACACATACTGAAATATTGATATATTGATCGATCATATATTTTAACAATAAAAATTGAACATTTAAGAATATAAGACACCAACAATTTATTCAAAAGTTTTTCAGATAATTTTGTTATAAGCCTTTGATCATTTTCTGCTCCGTATTTCCTTTTCTCATGTACATTGTTATTCACAGAAGATACAAAGTTTTTAGCCATGTCATTAAGAGTTTTTCTTGGTGATTTTTTCAATGAAAAAAAAATGCCCTTCTTTACAAAATTTGGAAACTAAACAATGTCAATCGTCCGATTCTTATTAGAGAAACCCCTGGATTTTGAAAAGAAAAAAAACATTTCCCGAAAAAGATCTTCTTTTAATTTTACAGAAGCAAGAGTAGTAAAAAATACTAGATCTGATGGATAAATCAGTCCTCCTCTATCTTTTAAATCTATAAAAAAATTAAAATTACCTATTTCTTTAGGAAGCTCAACAAACTTATCTGTTTTTAAAATATCTTTGCAGTTGAAGCATTTATTCCTCAGTAAAAGTTAAAGAGAAGTATTCCCTGCGCATTAAAAAATAATGTTCTTCATTTCTTCTAAATCATAAAAATTTAAGAAATCATCATCTTCCCACGAAGAGAGTAGATGCACAGCATTAGGAGTGACGTTTCTTTTTCAATGATTTGATGAACATCTTAAATTTTATCAGAGATTTTAACCGAATTTTTTTTCGACTCGAAAAATTGAAAAATGGAAACATAGAAGTTGGTACCATTTAGCTACCTGAACAATCCAAACCTCCTTTCCTCAGGATCAGAGTTTATCTTACCGAGTAATATATAATCCAGGTCACTAATACCAAATAAAAAATGACAAAGGTTAATCAGTCCTTTAACAGTGTGAACCAATGCTGTTCCAGTCATCTTTGTGAGCTTTTCATTTTTTCATATTGATTCCGTTCAGTGACTTGAAGCATGAAAAAAACTAAAAAAACATTTAGTGTTCTACTAATATATTGACTCTCTTCTTTATGTATAACACCATGGATATCTCCAGCTATCTGGACCACATCGATATGAATAAAAAAGCCCGACGGCTCCAACAGACAGCTTGCTTTTAAAATTGATTGGTCATTGTTTTCAGTAGTGAAAGATAGCTTCAGGATTTCGATCGTCACTGTTAAGTTTAAGGTGATGGGATGGAAGTGTTGTGCGCCTGAATGTCGTCAAGGTTATGACGGCACCCGTAAGAATCTTAAGATCCTATATTATAGTTTTCCTTGCTTCAATGACAGAAAGTGGATCTCAAAGTGAATTCAAAAATATATTCATTGACTGTGCAGCCTCCATTTACGAAATAGGATTATATTACCGATTCTGTAGACCAAAGAAGGTGCAGTGGTCGTTAATTTAATCGGCAACTGGAATTAAGGGAGGGCTCTCATGGCACCACCTCAAAAACATGTTCTAGCTTTGTGTAAATGGCCAAGTTACTTTAAAATGAAAATATAGAACTAATTCAAGGATTGACATATGTACTTATTTGAATAACTTAACTTTTTAGGAGACTGAAAAAGGATCCTGTCACTTCAGTATGGCCAAACCTTCCGCTCTACCTCTCTTCTCCTCCGCCTCTTCCTAGACCCACCCGAGCATCCACTAGTGACTTACGACTCTAGCTCGAAGACGGCCGTCAGGAAGCCTTGGAGCTGAAAATGTTTGAGGAAAAAGAGGCGCTAACCGTTAACGAGCTTTATGATAAGTTGTTAATTGAAACATTACCGTTGGGATTTATAATAATTAAATACGCCAAATTAACCCTTCTTAAGCTGGAAACGACTGAAGGCCTTGATGTTAAGGCTAGCCTCGAAATCTAAGGTAACTTTACCTTTTAAATTTTAAAGTTGGACCCACTGACCCTTCATGATGTCACTCAACTTTTTTTAATCAGTTCTAGAACTCAGGACTGATAGGACATGTCTTAAGAATGAACTGAACCAAATAATATATGTATAAGAACTGGCAGAACATTAAATAATATTATTGAATTATAGTTTTACCATTCCATTAACCATGTACTACTTACCTAGTTATATGTAATTCTAAGAATGAGTCGGTATGTTGTACTGAGACTACTCAAATTGATTAATCATGTTTTCCATATATAGAGGGACAAAGTATGGCTAAGATAGGGTATGAATTATGAATACAGACAATTTACCTTTATTCCCAAAAATAAATAAATAAAAATACATCAATTTAATTATTTACCAAAAAGATTTGTATTTTCTTTTATAAAAACCTGACATTTTTAATGATGGTCAAACTTTCGGCTTTAGTTTACCCATGATAATTAATCAGCCATTTTTATTTACCAACAACAATGAGTATTGTTTTAATCTCTTCATAGTATTTTGAATGAAATTAAAATATTTAATTTAAATGAATAAAATTGAAGTAAATAAAATTATATTCTACGTGATGAAATTCAGCATTAGTTTACTCAAACTTATTTATTAAAAGTATATATTTATTCATTTATCTTATAACTTTAATCAATGACAAAGATATTGTAATATTTTTCAATTTATGTGCTCTTTAATTGTATATATTCAATAACGTAATTTCACAATTTGAATAAAAAAATAGATTTAGAACAAACGTGATTTTTCCATGGATATAACCATAATTGAAAAAATACAATATCTTGGCCCCATAATTGAAAAAATACAATATCTTGGCCTATTCAAATAATTTGTTTTATAAACTTTTTAGACATGTAAAAATTTAATATAGTTATTGTTAAATTGGAGAAACTCACTTAGTAAATTTGCTTCGCAAGATGAATTTTATTTTATTTTAAGGATGAACAAAAAAAAAAAAAAAATATATTTTGACATTATCAATTGATTCAGAAATATAAAAAGTTTATATGTTGTACACCCAAATAAAAACAATCTTGAACAAAAACCAAGAAAGAAAGAAAATCCAAATTTTTTTTTTACTTCATAAATACATACAGTCCAATATTTTTCGATATATATGAGTCAATTATAACCTTATATAGTATAAGTATAGTTTAAACCCTGTATTTGATTTATGTGACTTATATTGGCCCGGATATTCAAATAAAATCCATCAATTTCTCATTTTTTTATTGTAATGATCAATTTTGACTACCTATAGTGCAATTTACAGCAAATCCAAAGGATCAATACTAATAATTTGTTCTTAGAAATTGGAAATAGTTTTTACAAAAATATAAAAGTTATCCACACTAAATTTTGCGAAAAATATTTATAGTTTATTTTATGTTGACAAGCAACATATATAGAGTTAGGTCCATAAATGTTATATTTACTTCAAGTATCGAATGTAACCTAGGGAAATTGAGAAATACATAGACTAAATTATTAGCTATAACAAAAAACGACTTTCTCACTCATCAAATATTGATCACCTCTCCATGAAAATATATTTGATTTGTCCAGTTCTTGATTAAATTTTACTTTATTTTTTTATGACAAAATAATAGAGAGGCCCTCTTGGAGGCTCAATATTGATATTTTTATCAAACATAAACTGGAAAAATTTGCTAGAAAAGCTTACAAAATTTCCTCCAATGGCTTTGAAGAATAAAAAGATAATTTACAGCTCTATTGAATACTACTTGATGTCAATGATAAACCTGATATTATAATTAAATCAAAGTAATGTACTAAAAATCACAAGGAAATTTTTTAACTTTGTATATTTTTTTTTATCGATTAGGGACCAAATAAGGCTAATCAGTGAAAAATGTATTATTCATTTCATTGTAATAATTAATTTTTTTATCGACACTACAGAAATGAGATTGTATAACGATGTAATAACATATTTTGTATACATTTTAAGGTCAAATATATAATAAAACTAGATAATAGAGGAATACATTTTTGATGGACAATAAGGTTTCAGTCCTTTTATTTGTTGGTCCCAGTAAGACGTGCAATCGTTTATTATTTTCCATAATATTAATAAAAAAGTGTTGTAAAAAAATCCAAATGGCCTACATTAACCTTGCGCTGAGACTTTGTCGAAAACCTTTTCACAAAAAAAATATTTTTTATGATGATTCAAGCTGCAATACTATGTATCTGTTTATGTTACTCCAATTTTAAAGGATAAAATCTTTCATTATTTGCAAGGAATCGTAATCATTAAGTGTGAATTAATTTTGAAGAAGAATAGTTCAACAGTTGGATGGAACTGCTATTAAAATCGCTATAACAAAACTCATGACAGAGGCTAAATCGCTAAATCCAAAATAAATAGTGTATTTTGTTGTCGTTGCCGATGTTTAAATTTCTTAGGTTAATATTTTTGGTATTGTATTTCACAGAGACTGTGCTTCTTGTGTAGTGTAAGTGTGTCGTTCAATAACAAAAGCCTCTCGAAAATTATGGAGTCAGAGACGATAATTAATTAATGAACACTTAATTATTGTAATTATAGGCAAATAATTAAACCTTTTAAAATTGATATAACATGGATATAAATCATAATTACTTAGTATTTCAGCATGAATTATCATAAAATAGATGTATCATTTTCTTTTCGACTAAGTGTCAGTTTCGCAAAGTGATTATTCGACAATGTGCCTTTAAAAATGCTGTTGTCACATAAAAACGCATTATTATTCAATAAATAACTATGCAATCTCCCTTTCAATTGAATTCAAATGATGAATTCTGCAAAGGAATGATAAAATTATTTGTTGTCAAAGTTTTTGACATTCAAAGTTTAAAATGTGAAATTTATACATAAAAAACATACATCATATTTTGGCATTTTTAGAACATGTTTTACAAAAGAACTTAACACATTTTTCCGACCCCAGGTAATAACTTGGCAAAATTAAATTCATTTCATGAATTAGAGACTTGTATTTACAATGATACTTTATTACACATTTACTTATATATTATAATTGAATATAGCAAATAATGCATTAATTAGACATTTTATTTATCTTTTGCACATATTTTGCTGAATCATCGTTAAAGAGTTGTAACTCAATACGAGTGTTATAAAATATGTTACGTGGATATCTTTGTATAAAATGATTATTTCAATTTATAACAAAATCCATGAAGTAAATTGATATAAATTAATACCTCAATTAAAATTTAAAAGTTTATATGAATAAATTATTTCTTATTTATCTAAAGAGATTCAAATATGCATTTCTAATTTCTATTAACTTTGATATTATCTATAAACGGAAAATAAATAAATATATTTCACGCATCATCTTCTCTTAAATGATGTGTAGTCAATGAGCTCAATTATTTTTTTACTTCTTGTACACTGTCACGGGATTGCATCACTAACAGAAAATGCCCAATGATTTTTTTCATTTTTCTTACCCTATGTAAGCTGTTGATTATTTGGTCTCACTTGATCGTCATTACTATATCAAAATTGATTGTTTTGATAATATAAACAAATGAAGTAATAAGTTGTGCACCATTTCCAAAGAATATGTATGGCTTTACATATAGATATATATGGATATCTTATTATTTCTATGAATTTTTTTGGCTATTAAATAGAAATTCAAATGTACAGGGAAAAACGTGGACTGTTAATAAATGCTAATAATATAATTAAAATAGAGAGACTTGCTGATTTTTTCCTGCATATTCCGAATTTCCTGTCCTTTTTGCATAACTAAACAATAATAAACATTTCTCAAATCTTTCATCATGATTGAGGAAGAAGCAAAAAGGCAGAGCATTTCAGACTTTCTGGATCCCAAAATTGAGAACCACATTGTGAAGTGCTCCAGGAGCCTCATTTTCAAGGTGGCCACGATGAAAAAGGATGGAAAATACCTCTCAACGAAAGAAGGAGGTGGCGTAAACAACTTGAAAAGGGATTCTGAGTTTCTGGGGGACCTGAAGAAGAAGATCAAGGAGGACCCCACAAAATCCATGAATCGTCTCTCTAACGAGTTTGATGTCAACGAGGGGACAATCAGGAGGGCTGTGAATGAGGACTTGGGGTTGTACTCTTACACAAGGATTCAACGCCACCTGTTGACGTACACTCTGAAGGAAAGGAGACTTAAGAGGTGCAAGGAAAGTCCTGCGTGGATCAAGGCAAATGTATCCGCAGTAAAAAATTTCTCTGACGAGAAACTTTTCACTGTGGACCAGGTCTACAACTGTCGGAAGTCCCGTTGGCTTGGGGATCGCCAGAGGAGGTTAAGGGGGTTTTCTGAACTCAACGTCCGGCCCAAACAATGGTCCTGAGTGTCGCAGAATCCGACAGCAAGAAGATGCCCTCTTTTTTTTAAGGCTGGGGAGAAGGCCTACAAGGTGCTGAGGTTCACCATACTGCCATGGCTCAAGGCCACTTACCCAGAAGACAACTATGTATTGGCCCAAGATGGTGCACCCTCACACACATCGGCCAAACTCCCGAAGTTCTACGCCGACAACATGGCAGATTCTTGGCCCAGAATATGTGGCCATCATCTTTGCTGGATTTGAACCCGTTAGACTATGCATTGTGGGGGCACTTTGGAGAGGGAGAATAACCGGACTTCTCACCCAAACGTGGACTCGCTGAAGGTTGCCATTGGAAAGGAGTGGAACAAATTGTCCGAGAAGTTCCTAATCAACTCCTGCAATGCTTTCTGCCACCGTGTGGAAGCTGTGATTGCTGCTGAGGGCGGCCATTATGAGTGAAAAGGTTCACAAAGGTCGTTTCTTAAAGTTTTGTTAAAAAAAATTTCAAAATTATTGACATTTTTCTAAAATGAGTCATTCAGTTCACGTTTTACTTCCAAACCCTGTATAGGTAGTCTTTTAACAAAATATTACTAATAGTGCGAGAACCTGCCACGGAAGACTTCACTCCTTAATGTACAGAAGGTTTGACCCCTCTGAAATAATGTCACCTAAAATATTGATTTTTTTTTGTTAGCCTGACCCACCCCCAGCTGGGTCTGGCCTCCATACTCCCCTGAAAATAGTTCTGGACGGATACTTTGAACCATACGGTACATGGACACAAAAATTGCACCAATGTATAATAAACTGTAAAGACATAATAAAAAACAAAACTGACAAAAAAAAAAAAGGTCTGAAACTTGAGGTCACAGGATATACCAAAAACCGTAAAATTAAATTTTTTTTATCCCATAAAAGTACAGGGACAAAATCAGGTCAATACAAAAACCAAGATTGACAAAAAATTCTGTCGGAAATGTGAGGTCAGCCCACACAAAGTCGCCTCAAAACGTTGAGTTTACGGTTAATTTAACTACATAAAGTACAACGATCAAATTTACCATCAATTTATAGTACTATCTCAAGGCATTATAAAAACCAAGACTGACAACAAATTTTCATTGTGGAAAATTAAGTCAGACCCTCATCCGCCCCTCTATCCCCTCGTTACTCACCTTTCTTTTGTTTGTAATTGTTCGAAAACAACCGACTTCAATTACAGATGTCATTTTCTTCTTGTTGTACATCCCACAGACAAACTTTTCAAAAGCGGCAGTAGTGGATGTATTGATTTAAGATGATGCAAGTCCAAGCTAGCTACAAGCTGACTGTGCTTTTTGTTTTTCTAAAGGAGCTTTAGTTGTCTTATTTTTATCCCTTTCCATTGAATTAATATTTAGTCACAGCCCGTGAAGGCATGATAGGCAGGTAGTGATATAAAGTTATCCTTATATATCGATGAGTGTTGTTGGTTTGAAATTAGGCTTCTATACATATCTTCAAGGAATGGTCGTAAGTGGAACAGCGGCCTAGGCCAATTACAAGATAATCAGTGTCGGATATGCGGATAACAACGTTGTTTTTAAGAACGGTAGATTTTCAAGATGGTAAAACATACGACTATTAGTTTTCTGATGATCGTTGCGCAGCCCAGCTTCTACACTTCTAAAGACACTGCTATTGACAACTTTGTAGCTGTAGCATGTATCTCCTGAATTAGCAAAGAGGGTTTTCTATTACAGCACAAACCCCAAACTATCATCCTCCTAGCTTTAGACAATGAACTCTTTGAAACTTGCATTTCTGAGGGATCGAATCCAGTTACTTTGGCGTTTCTGTGATGGTCCAGTAATATATTATGCAACAGAAGATGAAGCCCTTAAATCTCTCTCGCAATCTTTAATTGATGGAGACAGCCATTTTTTAGAAACAAAATGTATAATGCCCCATCAGATGAAAGCATCTTCATGAGAATAAACTTCACATAATCTGGATGGAATAGCAGAGATCATTTGAAGATGTAGGAAGAACGAAGCATCGATGATAGGTGTATTAATTGATGCTGGAGGGGTTGTTGAAACTTGAGACTCCCGATACTTCATAAATATTTGTTTGTTCCATCCCCCAAGAGAGTACCTTCAAGTGTGAGTTATATTATTGCAATATAGGATGAGGAACAAGAAGGGGGGGGGAATAAATAGCTGAGGGCCTCTGAAAATATGGTTGAATACTAGACTGAAAGTAATCCTCAATTTCCCCTCTTCCTGCACCCCCTAACCATCCTCCCCTCACGTCTCCACTTTGAAAACCATTGTCTTAATCAACCTCAGTTTTCAGGGACCCTGCTGGAACTTGGGGCACTACGCGTATAAGGCAGCTGCAGCCATGTTTCTATCCAATATAATTTCATGGGGCTGCATTTTCTAGTGACGGCCCTTGTTTTAAGTGCCTGTTGCCAAACTGAGCCTGCATAAAAAAGAACCGAGACCGAAACCATTGAAATGAAAGAAACGAGATCCAGACCAATAGAAACACTGAACCTGAACCGGACACAACCTTGTAAAAAATATATATACATAATTTGGTTGAAGATTTGAAAGGTAAAAATATATGTAGATTATGATTTTTTAAGTTTCAATCCTCTATTTTGTGTTTTTTAGCCAAGACAAATAAATTGGTGATCAATTTTGCACCAAAATGACTGTTTTTGCGTGACAAATTTTTTGAAATTCCAATTTTGTAGACCTATAGAATCTCCAAGGTACATTCAAAAGACCATTATTTATATTAAAATGATAGATAGTGACTAGAATAAAATAAATCTGTCGGCTCAGTTTTTTCTTCGATAACTTTTTCTATAACATAAAATATATGTCTCAGGCGGTACTAAGAAAACTGCCCTAGGGAAATTTGCCAGTATTTTGATCAAACTTCATGATGAATAGTAACACATTAAAGATTTGCTTAATATTACATATGACAAATATCTAAGCATATTTGTTTGTTCTATTCCCCCAGGGGTACCTTCTAGTGTGAGTAATGTTATTGCAATAACATTTCCTTGCAATTTCTTAAATTCAATCCAATCTTCTAAGAAATAGATTGAGAGGATTCTTTAAGGAGGAGGGGGGTGGATAAATAGGGCCTCTTAAAATACAGAATACCAATTCATCCAGTATTCCATCATATTTTCAGAGGCTCTAATCATTTTATCCCCCCTCTATTCCTCCTATATTCCATTAATATCAATCACACCCTTGAAGGTACTCCCTTGGGGAATAGAACAAACAAATATGTTTAGATACTTGTTATAAATAATATTAAGCGAATTTATAATGAAATAATATTCATCTTGAAGTTTGAGCAAAATAAGGGCAATTTTCCTCCAGGGCAATCCTCCACGGGCAATTTTTTCCAGGGCAATTTTTAGCACACGTTCAAAACATTTCCTTCCAACGATTTATATGAATATTTTACATGTTTATTTTTTAATAATTTGAACACTATTCTCTTGTGCAATATAATGATTGGATGTTTGTATGTTAGCTTTGGATAAAATGGCTTCATTGTATTGGTTAAAAAAAACCTCGACATTCACCTCCACCCCTATTTACCCTCTAAGAAAACTGATTGATCTTCAATTAGTTTTTTTTATTTTGACAACATTCAGACAAACTATTAAATACTCGCAACATTTCTTAGATATTATAAAAATGGCATAATACCCTAATACTTAGATTTTCATAAAAATTGTCTACGATGCAATAACCAATATTGGATTGGAATGGTTATAAATAACAATTTGTTAGTTATTATGCGTCGATGAACATATAAGTTTTACTTACACAATCTAGCAAAATAAAACCCAAAAAAATCCTTGTTTCACTGAATACTTAGACATTCTCTCCTCAAGAATAATAATAACAGATTCAGAAGAAAAATAATATTTTTTGATGTGCCATGGAGTACTTTAGCTCGTTGGTAGACCTCATCTAAAGTCACGTTCCTTTTGTTTGAAATTTAATATAAAGTACTTCCACCTTTTTTTTCTTTTTTAATATGAGTTGAAATAAACCCCTGTTAGATTTCATTAATTTTGTACAGTGCTCCCTTTATATAATAATCTATTTTTTTCTCTATACTGTACTGATATATGAATCACCAAGTTGACTATATATAAAAGTTATGTAACAAGGATCTTCTAAGATAGTCTGGTTAGCGGTAGTTGGTTCAACTGATGTAGTAACGTCACTGTTTCGGTAGTTCCGATAACTTAATTAAAGTGCATTAATTTGTATCTGTTTAGCGAAAATGTCATCATCTCGAGGTTCAAAGCGTGTATGTGCTATGGCCTGCTGTCCTAATCCACGGGATGCCCAGTATTTTGCATTTCCTCAGAAAAATTTGATGCTCCAGCGTCTTTGGATCTCAGTCTGAAGGAGAAAAGACACAATTAATATTTAGAACGCCAAGATTTGTGATAGGCATTTTACATCCAATGATTTTGAACGTATTCTCCAGGCTGAGCCTCTTGACTTAAAGACGAGGAATAAATTAAAAGTTAAAAGTTTATGTACTCCCCTCACCCCATATTCCCTTTGCTTCCCCCAATTCTGATGAAACCAAATCTTCTAAGGAAACTCGCGAAAGGAAAGAGCTTTGTGAGTTTGGTATACAATTGGAAGAACAGATGTATGCTATGAATGGAGCTATTAGTTTTGTCCATGCAAAAAAAATTTCAAGCCTACATTTCAATGGAGAATTTTAATCTCCATTCGTTCAACAAAATCATTATTTCAAACTATAAAGGATGATGGAATGAAATTCATTTTAACCACTCATCTAAATCGAGATTGTCTGGAGAATGAAGACGCTATTGAAAAAAAAACCAACGTATTAGAAATGTTGCCTAATCATCTGATTGAATTATATCCTAACTGCCCATAAGAATTCGTCATATCCTTTGTGAAAACAAAGACAAAAATAAGAGTAAATAACCTTAATAAAAAAACCGAAGAACGCAAGTGCTAATCTGAGAAAACTTAGATAGATTGGTCAATTTACAGATTAATATTTATTATTCATGTATGAATAATAAATATTAAGCCCAAAAAACATTTTATTAAAAGTCCTTAATCAAAAATATTGAGAAAAAATATATATTTGCTTATAAAATATGCTTGATTATATCGACATTTTTTATTGTTTGGATTGGTAAGTGTCATTTAGAGAAGAGAGGTTGCAAGAGATTTTTATTCTTAGTTGTTAAATGTTATGGATTAAGAATACATCCTTCTCTAGGAACGACTGCGTTTCGAACCCACCCACAATTGAGTTGAAAGTAATAATATCTAATTAGCACTTTGTTCATCGATCTCCCTCTTTCCGTTAAGCCTATTTTTTTCTTTTTTTGTATATACGGAAAGCAAATTTTGTTTAATTCCTTCCTCATTTTTATTATATAAACAAACGTAAAGATAAGCTGATATCTTCCCAATTATTTTCACCATGTTTGGTTAATTACGTTAATTTTCAATTTATTTATATCTAAATATCGCATACTCATATTTCATATGTATAACTCTATCTATGAGTGAACCACACAATAAGGAAACTCGATGAAGAAATAAATAAGTCAAGGAAATTTCCAATTGCGTCTTTCAATGAGTCCTTAGCTCAATTATAGCAGCTATAACTTCTCCTTATTTGTAATTTCTGGAAACTTTATTGAATTCAAATAATTTATTAGAGCTTTGACTCATGAGTTATAAAATTTGACTTTAAGGAATGATTGGTGATGGGAATTTTTAAGCGTACGAATTTAACATGGATTTATCATAAAACTCATAGTAAAAAGAAACTCATAGTATAAGGGAACATAAAAAATTTACGTACGACTAAAAAATATATTACAACATATTATTGAAATTTTCATAAAATTGGAATCACTCGTTACAATAGATAATGAATGCACTACCAGAATATATCGATGAGATCTCTCCTTCATGGAACGCTGTAGGTCCCTTCGTGTGAATCTACACTGGTGGACAACCGGTATATTTTATGTTGTACATTCATGCAAATTTCAATATTCTTCCAAGATCTCTGGTCTCAACTGGATGTTGATGCATATGATGAACTTCTTCTAATTATATGCATAGTAGATGTGAATGGACAATAAAACTATTGTAAGTGTATTGTCTAATAATTAGTGATGTAAATCGAGTGTATTTTTTAGCTGGCACGCTTTTTTGAAATTGCTAATTTGAAGAATTAATTTTCTATTCGTCAGCTGCTGTCATTATTATTTTCTTTAATTGTTGTGAATATATTTTTCTTCGACATTAAATTATATCCAAAACCTGAATGATCCATGATGATTTGTTGTGGCGTTTTGATAGTAATTACGTATTAGACTCGAGTATAATTGAAAATCGAAATCAGCGTAACTCTTGCCAATCTTCTTGTTAATTTCCTTCTCTCCTCCAACGACCATTTTTTGGTACGCAGGTGGTATAAATCAAACATTGTATTTTAAAGTAAAATAGTCATTGAGTAAGCAGATATAATTCTTATCCTTCGCTGATCAGATATTATTAGGCATTGTAATAATCAGAGGAAAAATAGTATATTTATATATGAATATATCAGAGTTATATTATCGGAATGTTATGTTAATTCATTATCACCCAACCTATTTTGTATGTATATATTAGTTATTTTAATATAGAATAACACATGGCGCAATCGGTAGTATGTTGGAATTCGAAATAAAAGAAGAATCATCCAGGATGATCGAGCTTCGGAAGCTCAGGAGGAAGCGAGGTGGTTATAATGATATTATCTAATAAAAATGAAGAACTTATTTGTGAGTTATTGGAGGAAGAAAGGAGTATCCATCGCATGGAATTAGCCCTAGGATCTGCTCATAAAGCTTTAGGGAGCGAAACTAAACTCAAGTATGAAATTATTTGTTCTCTGCAAGAGGATAGTTTGGATTACAAGTCAGAAGTAAATCATTTGGTTGAACAAGAGCTGAGAGTCTATGAGTTTTGTTGTGCTATTGAGTAGAGGAAGAAAATGTTGAAGAAAATCAATGACAATGAATGTGCTCAGATGAATGCAACAGAAAAAAATCTCATTAAGCTTCCAAGACCAGAGGAGCTGAATCTGAACATCGAGTTCGAGGACTTTGAGGAGTGGCGCTGGAGATTCGAGAATACATAGCGAGTCTTCAAACGATGAAGCAACAGGTTACTGTTCTATGGAGCTTGTTATCGAACAGTATGGTTCGAGGCGTTCGATACAATTTACAAATGCCAAAAGACGGAAGCAAATCTGGGGAAGATATTCTCGATGTTATTAGAAAAAAACTCAGAGACAAACGTTCTATCATTTTCGATAGGTTTCAATTCGAAAATAGATATCAACACGAGAATGAGTCATTTGATGTCTTTGTCACGTCGCTGAAGGAATTTTCTGAGAGAGCAGAGCTTTGCAAAAGTTGTGTCAACGATAGATAAGTCTCGAGAATTGCTGTAGGTTTACAATATGAAAGCACGAGACGAGGATGAAGATCACCTGCTTGGAAAAAAAAATACTCAAGTTTGTAGTGGAAGAGAGTTTGGTCTTTTCAATGAAGAAGTTCTGAAATCCAGTTTCAATAGTGAAAAAGAAGTCTGGAGATCCAAAGAAGTTCAGGCCCCGATAAAATTCAAGACAGCTGAATTGCAGAAGATGTGGTTGTAATGCTCATGATAGATGAGAAGAATGTAGGGATTTTAATCAAAAATGTTTCATTGTGAAAAGCTGGGAAACTTCGCTTGGATTTACAAGCACAAGATGGATGAAAAAGTGACGAAGAAAGTTAAAACTTGTCACACAAGCTCGAATTCTGTGGGAAATTCAAGACAAAAAGCACCCAATATCATGTTAAATTTCGAAGTACGTACGAAAAACTCAACAAATAGATGTGATTTTAAGTTATCTCAGATACAGGATGTGAAGCATTCATTTTTGGAGAAGAAATCGTCCGAAGCCTTGAAGTATATGAATATGAAGAAGAATAGTTGTTCCAATTTGACTATGTAAGTCTTTATTAAATGCTTTACACGACAGTCATCAACGAGACAAACAAAGAGCTCGTCAAACCGTGTGTTGGGCAAAGATTGATAAAGACATAGAAGAAAAAGTTAATTCGTGACAAATCGCACGTTTGAAGAGGTGTCGCTATATATATTTCAAATTGGGAAGAAATATTATTTAGTTATGGTTGACTGTTATTCTGGGTATCCATTGTTGTTCCCATTTGATAGATGCCCAAAGACAAAACAAGTTTTGAAAGCAATAGTTCCAACTTTTTCTATCTTTGGAATTCCATTGAGATGTCGATCGGATGGGGGACCTCAATTCAAGTCAAATGAATGGAAGGAGTGTCTCAATTAATGGGGAGTAGAGGGCATTATATGAAGTCCTTATCATCCTGAAAGCAATGGTCATGCTGAAGCATGTGTAAAAGCCATGAAGTCTATTGATGAGACCGGCAACATCAACGAAAAATTGTTTCTTAGAGCAATATTGGAATGGAGGAACCCACCAAAAGACCATGGAAGAAGCCCAGCAGAAATAATGTTCTTTCATCAAATTCGATCCTTTGTTTCAATAATAAATTCAAGCTTAGAACAAAATCCTTGACCAATGTCAAGTGGGAGAAGAGGAGAAACAAAATGATAAAAAAGCAAGATTTATACCACCACCAAAAAACAACAAATCAAGACACTATTGAAATAAGTATGAAAGTAAGAATTCAAAACAGAGTCTTGAATATGTATCTTGTTGGACCTTCTTGTAATTGTTGTTGGAAGAATCAACGTCAAAACTGATAAGAGAAGGCTGAAAAAGGGCAAGATTCTTATAAGAAACCACAGGTTTATTAAACTTGATAGATTTGTAAGTTTTGATGCTTGATAAAATTTATCTTAATGTTAAAAGATAAATTGTTATCATAAAGGGAAAGGAGCATGTAGTATATTTATGTATGGTTGTTTGATCGGAATGTTATGTTAATTCATTATCACCCATCCTATTTTGTATGTATATATTAGTTATGTTAATATATAATATCATACAGTACCAAAATTTCGACAAGATCAGTCTGGGTCTAACATTTTGTTGTTGTTAATGCTCAATGCTTTGACAAATTAGTGGGTCATTGTTAGTTGGTATTTCTGTTGAATTGACTCTCAAACGATTTTTTTTTTAGAATAAGATAAAATTTAAGACAATGTATGTAGGACAAGTTTAGACGCAGTTTGAGAATCATCCGAATAATTCGATTTGGCTTTCCATCAACAAAATGAATATTTCATATCACGAAATAGTTTACAGGTTGCCATAAATATCCATAGTAAATGTTGTTTTCCACTTTCACCTCTGCTCTGGACCTTAAACAAAAATAAATAATCTTAATTCTCATGTTGTATGATTGAAAGTTTGTTTTCAATACTAGACAACTGAAGAATATGATTCAATGGTGTTTTAAACTAATTTACTTTGAAAGATTGAGCAAAATTAGAACTGATTAATTATTCAACGTTTTCATGAAATAAAATACTAACATCAAAGGTAAAATAGGTAAAAAAAGAAAATAGAAAAAATAAGGTTCTATGGCTCGTACTCCACTGGACCAATACCCCCCACCATATTATACCAAGTGAGCAAACACCGTCCTTTTACTCCCTGAGCCATCTACCCCCCAAGGAATTTATCCTGTATTATAATAAGTAACATCAAAGCATTCAATCTTTTAACAAGCGTAATTATTAATTTGACTTAATGAAGTAGGTATTGGTGATGTATTGTACTTGACGTCGTTACTTTTAACCAGTACCATATGTCTGGAAGATTTTTCGGTCCGCTCTACAAGGGTGAACGGTTGATTTTCAGTGGTGAACGTTGGATATTTAAACAGGGCAAATGCTAAAGCACAAAGATCTTACAAGAGATCGTCCAAAAAGGCATTGAAAAAATAAATCAAAACAAATAACTCTAGACGAAAAAGTCAATGTCGACCTATTCAGAAAGGAATAAGGGTGTATAAAATGCACTAGGCCAGAATGAGAGTCCCATTTTTGAACTAATAATACATGTTTCCTGGTCTTGGTTAGGTCAACCTTTCTGCCTGGAAGTTCATTTGACAAGGTAGATGTGTGGCTGAGGAGGGTCTTCAACAGTTCAATTCTGAAAACAAATTTGTGAAAAAAGATGCTGTTAAGCAGAGAAGTTGCTGTTGAACACGACGATGTATCTTTTCTTATTATTATGAGGGTCTTCATGACTATCTCTTGAGATACAGTGTTTACACCCTTATAGCAGAGACTCCAGCGGGTAGCAGACTTGTTCTTCAGGGTCATCATCTTTACATGCTTGTCAACTTCACTTGTTATCTTCACCGACTTGTAGATTGCTGACCTCTTTGGTGAACCTTCAATGAAGTTGTATTAAATTTGCACTCTACCCATTGCATTTCTCAACAGGGTTATATCTGTAAGAAGATCCTTGACTACTAGGTTGAAGACATGGGCGTAGCAGTGGATGTAGACATACAGGGGGGCTGTCTCTTTCCACCTGGAAGCGAGATCCTGCTTGATGCAGGATATGTTAGAGTCACCGTCTGCGGCCAGGGAGACAATGCAGTTGAGGTTAAGACTGAGATCCTTGACAGCCTCATGAAGCTTCTCAAACATTCGGGCTAACGTTCACAAACTTGAAGGAAGCTGTTTTTCTTCATGCCTTCACTCGTCAGATATCTCAGTGACAGACTGATTTGGTCCGTGTTCTTTCTCTTTGATGTGAGGAAATTGGTACACTATTCCATCAACAGTTTGTGCTTTTGTTGTTTGAATAAACTTTGAAGGAGGAACTGTTTTTCCATGTTTTGAAGCAAATTTCCCATGGTTCCTATGGCCTCAACTGGAGCAGGGTCATCCTGACAGGAGGAAGTAGTGACTAAGATTGAAAACAAAGACGCACACAAGATTTAGTTAAAAATACAATTTGCAGTGCCTCCAAAGGATTAATCTGAATCATTTGTTCATTGAAATGAGCTATAATATTTTTTATAAAAAATGAATTCCATGTTCAATTTTGAGAAAAAATATTTTAGCTTCCTTTTGGGTGGACATGCTACATAACTGTAATTTTATTATATTTATTCAACTAGCTCATCTCTCGGGAGGCAATTGTAGCAGGCAGAATGTAGGCTATCCTGAGAGCTACTCAAAGGTGTGTGTAGAGTTGGCATTTTTTATCATTTTTCAATAAATATGCAGTAAAAAGTACTAAAGATTTTATTGGTCTTCTAAGACTCAACCGTTGATAATTTAATTAAGTAGAAATGTCCACTACGTAATGTTGTATAGACCTGACATAAAAGTGATGTCCAAAGACTCAAGTACCTATCTTTATCTATTTTGCCTGAACCTCTCAAAAGAAAAAAAAATCTCTTAGACCTAGAATCGAATGATTTCGTTTTTAGATAAAAATATCTATAAATCATTTATTCGTCTATTACATTCTAATTCGAACTCAAAATTAGCATAGCCCAATAAACGCTCCTAACAAACCATAACATTCATTTATGAAGGACTCCTAAGGAGTTTACTAGCTGTACGTCTCTATATTATCTTTCCAATAACAGAAGAGACTAATATTGTAATCGGATGCGAGGATGAAGTGTCTAGAATTACATATATAATGCAGCCTCATTGTCATAGATATGAGCTGTTTTCATTTGATTCAACATATGATCAGTTATTAATCTTATTTTAGAATTGAAGTATACAACAATTTCATACGAGATAAAAAGAGACGGATGAGTATTGAACCAATGGATGATGAAGTAACAGATTTGGACATTAAAGGACATTCGCAGAATGACTTATGCTTCCATTAAATGAGATAACAGCCATCGAGCAAAGTGCAAAAAAAGATGACATCCCTGAACATGATGGATATCCCAATGTCATAAACATATCAGAGTTGAAAGAAACTATGAGTTGACTCAGATCCATATATTCGGATTTTCAGTGAAAAAGATCCATTCCTACTGTCTTTAATTGGTAATTAATTGGATTGTTGCCATAACTTTTTTCACGAGAAACTGCTAAATTATTTTATTTCTTCCTCCTTTACCCCATTAAGTAATGTGTATGTGGGAGGTTCCGTGAGATTTCTCTTTCTGTCTTGCTTACATATATTAGAATTAACATAAAATTTACAGAGGTTTAATGATGAAAAAATATAAAAAGTTTCGATATTTTGTACATTTTGGTCCCAAATCTTTCATAAATAAAATAAAATGTAATTAGAACTATGTTTTGATGAAAAGGAGTGCAACATTGGTAAACATCTGTAGAATATGTTTTTATTTATATACAGATTATAATATTATTACGAGTTGGGATATTTCTATGTATAATATCATAAAAGGTCCAAGTGAGAACTGTGTTTCATTTAATGTCTAGAAGTACAAACATAGTTACAAAATTATACTTCGCTGGGATCAATTGGGGAAGTAGGACAAACAATGGAAGCTAATTAGCTTTAGTATCATAATAGAAATAAGTGTTTGAAGTGAAATTTAATTAATTTAACATCAGGGGCGGAGGAAAATGACTTTTTTTCTTTAGTTATAAATTCAGAGTTTCATTTCTTTCCAAACTAATGTTGCCTAGGTAAAATTGAAATGTTAACCCCGTAAAGGTAACAAGCAAACGTGAAACATGAGAAAAGTTCCCCAAAAATATTTTGCTTTAGCGAATACTAGGGAGAATTGGGAAACTCCACGTGCTTTACAAAAATCAAAATAAAGAAATAACATTGGCATGCCCAAAGTAAAGCTGAATGAATCAATAAAATAATACAACAGCGAACATAAAAATTGAGAATTTATATTTTGGCAAATATATTTAATTTTCAATTTTTTTTTTTTTCAATTTGTCCAGTCAAAACTAGAAGAATTTTTTTATTACATTTTTTACATTATTTTAATATCGGAACATTCTAATATATTTACAATTAGGCAACCTTTACAAACAATCGTAGATAAGTTAACATAGAATATAAACTCGAATATTTAAATAATAATGTATCTATAATTTTTCAAGCCTTGGTTTATGGGCGATAAGACGGAATAATTTATGTATGTAATTACTTAAATATTCTCTCTAGCCCTTTTCAAAATTTGTATTGTACATATTGTGAATAATTGTCTGTACAGTTTGTCATTACTTCGTACTATTTGATTTCGTAGGAAATAATCTTACTATGGCAATCACTGGTACTTTTAATGATGAATTATTAATTCTATTTTATGGTAATATCCTCTTACAAAGAATCTCTTGTTTGTTTGTTCACTAATTACCAAGATTACAGAAGAAATTACTGGTTGATTTTGATTTAACTTTGTACAAATATTATTTATCGTCACAATAAAAGGCTATAAACTTTTGGGAGTTCCAAGTCAAATGTTAAGGTAACTTTTACTACAAAGCGTAAAAAAAAATATTTAAATGTAGCTCAACGCTCCTAAAATTTTGAAAATTTACATTTTTAAATAAAAAAAACATAGTATTTTCTTGAAATTATGCCATATTCGTTAGATTAAAGCTTTTTTTTAAAAAACAATGCATTGAGCTTCCTAAATTTACAATAAAATACATTTTATAATTACTGGGCCGTGCAGAATTATTTACCGATTTTTATTCAGAACATGTCGCGGACAATAATGACATTTTGAATGACTTGAGAAACAATTATTCATACATTTTTAAAATAATATAATAGTTTGTGATCAAATTTAATCAATGACACTGGTCAGGCGACGTCTGAAGCTGCCACAGACTTGCTGGATGTAATCGGCGTCCATGGAGGCCTGGGCCTTGTTGACAGCAGCCTTTAAGGAATTTATGTTCTTGTGTCGTTTTTTGCAGGCCTTGGTCTCCACGTGCGCCTAGGTAGAGAAGTCTAGTGGGTTCAGATCTGGGCTCTGAAGGGGCACTAGTCCTTGGACAAAAGTTCATGTTGTCCTTGAACCACTCCTGAGCTTTCTTGGAAGCGTGGGCGGGAGCTCCATCTGGTTGAAAAACCCAAGGAGAGTTGCTGACTATGGATTTGATCCACGGAAGGACCTTGGCTTCATGGCCTTCCCGTTGGAGGCCACGAGACCCAACATCATCACCGAAGCAGGATGCTTTGTTGTTGCCACATAGCGGTGCTTATCTTGCACATCTCCAAAGCTCACAACACAGTCATTTTGCCTGTTGAAAACAGGATCGACCGTAAAAGTTTTCTCATCTGAAAAAATGATGATGCGTCCAGATGAGCTCTTGATATCATTCAAGATTTTCTGGCACGCTCAAGTCCTACTTCTCACTGACGTTCAGTTAGCAGAAGCGTTCAGTACGCCTCAGGGACTTTCCTCCAGCCCTTTTCAATGCCCTTGAAATAGTTGATCTCGACGTTCCAATCTTTCTGGCCACGTCGGCAATGGACCTGTTGGGAGTCCTCTTGAACACTGCCTTTACTTGCCTTGTTGAGACAGTGGGGTTCCTGCCAGTCCCAGGGGAATGCTTGAGATCACCCCCAGCCTCCAAGGGCATGGAAACGTTGTAAATTGTCTTGAACGAGGCCCCAACCATAATCAAAACAAATTCGATGCAGTTAATCTAATTTCAGCCTAACTCATTGACTTGTAATCTTAGAAATGGAATCAAAACAGAAAAAAGAAAGAAGGCAACTTTTAATCTTATTTTACCTTCATGGTAAAGTACAACATGACATACAGAAGATGTTTTTTTGATTTTTGTACATCCTTGGTAGAAACTCATTGTTAATGGAGATTTTGGCCTCTTTGCTTGTTTTAAAACCATTTTATTCCCCCATTATTTTTTTAGTTTTGAATAATATGCTTACCTTCTGCTACTTTCCTACAAGCCTAATTAGATGATGGTCTTACCTTGTATTTCTATTAACCTAGGAATTATACGATTAAAACAGTTAAAAATTTTAATAATTACGTCAAGTAAATTTTGAATTCTTTTTTTTTAATATTAAATCTATTTTGTGTCAATTGATGTGTTGAGGACCTTCTGAAATGTAGGATTTGATAGTTCCTGATATTTGATAAAATACCGAATTATTAGGAGCAATGTTCCTATATGTATATCAAAATAAGGATTTGCTTTTTTTTATAGGAACAATAAACAGGGTTGATTTTAATTAGTGATACACATTTTATTTTTTTCAATTTTAAAGAGTATAATTTAAATGAAAGTTTTATAAGGACATTTTTTTACAAAATCATCCGAAAATAGTGCTTGGCACAATTTTTATTCAAAATGTGAGCCCTCAGCACTTATAAGTATCTTAAAACGAGGCAAAACTCCCTTGTGCACCTTAATGATCCAGTCAGACTTGAGCTTTGTCAACTCCTTCTTGATGAAAGAATCTCAAAACTGGACACTCCCTTGAGGATTAGCAAACACCTTCTCTCCCAGACGCGCCTAGATAGAGTAGTCAAAGGGGTTGCATCTGGAGAGGAGGACGGCCACATATTGAGGTCCCAAAAACCACAAAAGTTGTCCTTCAGGAAGGCCGGGGGCCTAGAGGTGCAATGACATGGAGCTCCATCTTGAGTGATAAAAAAGTTGTTCCCGAACTTTTCTTCAGCACAACGTAGAACTTTCTTATCCTGAAGTTCGGTGTAAGCATTTTCATTGAACCGCTCTTTCCTCTCCATAAAAATGCAATGGCATTTTTTCCCGTGCTGGCCAATGGATTTCTTTGTTCAAAAGACGTGTTTTACTTGAGCTGAGACATTGGCTGGATGTTAAGTTGTAAAATAGAGGCTGTTCTTCTTATTCACTGTGACATCAACCATGATTTTTTTTTCATCAGATAAGAGAAAAACTTTACCCAATTTTTTGGTGGCCTTGAAAAAATCTAGAATCTTTTCTTCTCTTTGTCTTAGCTTGTTCTGTTCACAGATAAAATGTCTTGTTGTCTTCCTCCGTGATTTGGCACCAGCCATTCCTGAATGAAAATAATGTCATGTGTACCACTAGATTAGATCAATCCTGCAATCCAACCACTTTCTAATTAAGTGTACAACGATGATTAATATATATTTCTGCTTCAATAATATTGACCTTTAGCCGAAAAATATTATATTGTAACTAAAATACAGCATATTTTACAAAAATTAAAAAGTACGAGAACATCCCTGTCTCCTTGTTTGTTAAGTTGTATAATTAATATGACTGGTATTTATAGAATAAATATTAATTATATTGAGACATAGTTGTACTACTAACACTTGCAAAATTGGAAAAAATATAATAAATTAAGTAAAAAATGTAGAGTAAAAATGATACAAAAGATTTCAGTCTTTGTTGTGAATCAACAACCCGTAAATTGGGATAAGAAATAGGATAAACTTATATAATAAATTAATCAAATTTGGATGAAAATTTGTTTTGTAGAAATTGTAAAAAATGATTTACAAAAAAGATTTCAGTCTTTGTTGTGAATCAATATTTATTTTTATAAATAAGAACCCAAAAGGGGAAGTGTGAAAAAAATGAAATAAAGCCTTCTAATAAGTTTCTTACAAGATTACATCTAAAACATAAATTAAATTACGAATAAGTATTGAAAAAAAAACCCATTTATTTTTTTATTCTTATGGGTTTATAATATATCAAACTAGAAGGGATATAATTTACTCTCCTTGGAGTAGGTTGCACAAAAACCAATTGTAAAAATGCAATCTACAATGTGGGGAACCGAATTTGAAACATTTATTCCTATTAACACTCTCATGCTAGTTTTACTAAACCACAATAGTTAGGTGAATCACTCTTTTTGCAAAAGATTAACTGTAGATACAAAATTTATCTTGTACCTTATGCCCACCTTCTTTGCAGCAAACATTGCCTCCACACGGCCCATGAAAGCCTAGCACGACGAAATCAAGAATTCTTCTAATATATCGGCCTTACTGATGCTTTAGAATCGATTACATTTTTTGGAAGTGTTGCTCAAGCATTCGTCTCAATTTTCCCCCACACAACCGAGTCCAGAGGAGAAGGGAGGCATCATTTCCAAATTCTATAATCATTCTCCATTGACACCATACAATTGATGTGTGAAGCTAAAAACTATAAAGATAGATTAAATCAAAGTGATGTTTCTATTATACTTCCCTGCACTGTACAGCTAGTAAACTACAAAGGAGCCAAGTCATAAATGAATGTTCTGGTTGTTAGGAGCGGTTATTGGGCTATGCTACTTTTGAGCTCGAATTAGAATGTAATAGACGAATAAATGATTTATAGATATTTTCATTTAAAAACGAAATCATTCGACTCGAGGTCTAAGAGATTTATTTCGTTTGAGAGGTTCAGGCAAAATATATAAAGATACTTGTGTATTTGGAGATCACTTTTCTATTACGTTTATAGAAAATTACGTTGTGAAAATTTCTACTTACTTAAATTATCAACGGCTTAGGCTTAGAGAACCAATCAAATCTTTAGTGCTCTTTACTGTATATTTATAAAAAAGGCGAACTCTACATATACCTATGAGTAGCTCTCAGGATAGCCTACATTCTGCCTTTATTAATTAAATTTAATTGTTTATATTATTAATTATTAAAATGTATTATATATAACTTATGACGAACTCTTAATAGTACTGAGTAGTTGTAATAAAATTACAGTTATGTAGCACGCCCACCCAAAAGGAAGCTGGAATATTTTTTCTCAAAATTGAACATGAAATAAATTTTCCAAATTAAGTTAAATAGATAAAACAGAGGTATTAAAACTACAGCTAACAATCTCGGGTATCTCAATTCATCCCAGAAATTTGAATTTAAACCTTATAATTCACCGTAATATTTCTTTGAAATATTGTCTATCATTTTATAGATATAAATGATTGAACCTTTGCATATAATATTCGTGCATTTTTCATTAAAAATATATAGTTTTTAACTAAATCCATACGAAAAATGTTGTGTGTGTCTTTGTTTTGAACCTCAGTCACTGCTTCCTCCTTTCCAAATAACCGTGCTCCAGTTGAGGGCATAGGAACTATGGGAAGTTTAAGTTCAAAATGTGAAAAAATAGTTTCTCCTTCAAAGTTTATTCAAACAACAAAAAAGACAAACTGTTGATGGAAAAGTGGACGAGTTTGCTCACATTAAAGAGAAAGAATACCTCGGTTCTTGGCCAGGTTCAGTCTCAACATGCTCAGGGAGTCGTGAAGTGGAGAACTTATTTGAGGCATCTTTTCCAGACTATTGGGTTCATCGCAAATCAGAATGGGCTTTTAGGGGCGATTCCGAGAAAAGAGAAAAGTTGACAGAATTTAATGAAAACAACTGAGGAAACTTCTAGGAGTTTTTGTCCCAGCGTTCACAGGAAAATTTGATTCTCAAGGATGAACTGGAGGGCGAGGTCAAAAATTTGGTTCAGCGGGGGCAGGTTTTGCGAAGTTGACTTCAGCTGACATCCAAAATGAGCTAATAGAAATTATAGCATCAATGAAATCTTAACAGCTAAGAATAGGAATTCACCTCTACTCCCTCAATGACTTGAAGACATTCAAAATACAATAACAATAAATGAATATATTAAAATTAAACTATAATGAGTAAACACAGCATTCAACCTTATAGTTTAACTTAAAATACAATGTTTAATTTAAACGACCTGCACACCAAAAAACGATCGTTGGAGAGGAGAAGGACATTAACAAAAAAATTGGCAAGATTTACGCTGATTTTGAATCTGAATTATTCTCGCAGTATTTTTCAGAATGGCCTCCCAAATGACATCATCTTCATACAAGACAATTCAATTTGAAGAATCACAGATTCGACACCTAATCATCCAGATGTTCGCCATTGGCTGTTTCAACTCATAATGTCAAATACTTTCGAAAATTACGGATTCAACACAGTAGAACATCATTCATCTTGTAAACTAGAAATTTGTACAAGTCTTTGTCTTCATATGCATTTACCTTCAGCATTTTTTGCGACCGTTTTCACATCCTGCACAGTGTAGGAGTAAGGTATTTTTGCGTTCTTTTGATAGCTCATTGAACAGGAAAGAGTAATTCTCGAATCTCATTATGGAGCGGAGATAAGTGATAACGTCAAGTACGTCCTATGAATTCAGGCATATATTGCACTGGAAACTATCTCTTGTAAAATAATAAGAGAAGCCTTTTCCAACGGTCATACTGCAAAATACCTTTCTACTCTAGTTCAAAGAAGAGACTGAAAAAAGTAGACACAATAGTAATTTTGAAAAATTCCATCCACAATTATCACCAGAAGGGGCTTAGGTATAGGTCGACAACATCCTCACTTTTTACCAATAAATCGCAAGCGAGTCCGGAGAGTAGAAATTAATCATTGGGACACATCAATCCACATTTTTTTTCTTCCTGTTGTACCATGTCTCCTCCTGGTACATCCAGTATCCTACTTTTGATTAATTTCGAAAACACTATTAGTTATTGCACGACATCAAAAGACTTTGGAATTATTTGTCGTAGGTAACTACCTATGTCAAGTTGCACGGGCGTTGAATTATCTTTTAAATTGTAAAACTTATGACAGTTAAAAAAAAAAAAAAAGGATTTTTGTAACATATTTCTTCACTCTCCCCTATTAATGCCATCTACTTGTCAATAGTTGTTTTTAGGTACAAAAAGCAAAATCATAAACTTTCGTTTTGATATTTCCCTTTAAAATGGGATTTGTAAGCATTAGAATTCATCATCGACTTATCATAAAAAACTCTTAGTAAAAAGAAACAGAGGGGCACATATACAATATGTGTAACATAAAAATAAATAAAACAAAATATTCTTGATAATTTCTTATAATTGGAGTCAATCATTACAGAGACTTTTGAATTCTCTCAAAACCCATTAGGACGCATAAGGTATATGGACTTCAAAGACAAGTAATTGAAATACTATAATGTTTACTTAGACATAATCAACACAACTCTATCAGACCAATTAAAGAAACATTGAATGATAATAATAATAATGTGATATTGGGTAATTTATCATTTAAATCATTTATTCATAACTGTAAAAGTAACAAAAGTACTTAAAATCAAATTTCACTTATGGAACGACTGGCTTTTTAAGGAATATTATTATTTTTACATCCTGATGTGCAAGTGCCGTGACAAACTTCTTCCATGATTATGTTATAATCCGAGATACTCGAACAATACCCAAATCGATGAAATCTATCACAAACTTAATCGTAAAACATTTTGTTTCTATATTTGTATATTGGATTAAAAATATATATATATATATAAAATCATATATGTATTCCCATTTAATATCAATAGTTAACTTACCATTACATTTTCCACAAGCTTGGGCACTCAAATACTT
The DNA here is from genome assembly GCF_016086655.4 of Lepeophtheirus salmonis. NCBI lineage: Eukaryota > Metazoa > Arthropoda > Copepoda > Siphonostomatoida > Caligidae > Lepeophtheirus > Lepeophtheirus salmonis. Next base: position 13,408,675 of record NC_052139.2, read on the forward strand.
TACATTGTATTCATTACACCTATCTAAATTTCTTTCACATATATCGTCATGAACTAAATAGTTACAACCTGGATTTAAGACATAAATAATCAGCAAAGTAATTTATGAAATACATGAGTTAATACATTATTGTATAATTGTATTTTACCTTTGCAAGCACCACAAGATCATGGACAACTATTTCTATTAGGTTCATTTCAACAAATAGTTGAAGACACCAAGCATTTGGATCAAGACAGGAACCTAAATTAAAAAAAAATAGATTTTTAAATTTGACCAAAAAAATAATGTTGAATTGATTTACCTTTACATCCACATGTTTTTGAACATTGAAAGTAATACTCTGGGTCCATACATCTAACTTCATCCCTTGTACAATTGGTCATGGTGTCTTTACATACATCTATTTTGATGATATAAATAATTTAGAAGACATTATTCCAAGGTTTTCCAATGTCTTATACTTACTTTCAAATCTTCTAAACCCTCCTAGGAATAAGCCACAGAAAATGGAAATTTGAATAAATGTCTTCATGTTGTCTTTGGAAATAATGTTGCCACTTAGTATAAGTAATCACAACCAAAACTAGAGTATATATACTGTGTTTATTTATGTACAAGTGTCGATGAACAAACAAGGAGAGGGCAAAAGGATTGATCTATTTTGAAACGATGTGTGAGTGTATTTCTATTTGTTGAGTGCTACAAATATGAGTTTACAGAAAATTGAATGACAAATATATATACTTTTTAAGAGTGTATTTTAGTTTTCAGTTCATAACTCTTCACTTTCAAAAGTTATAGTATTATCAAAAACATACTGAAATGTACCCCATATGTATTTATAAACAGTACATCTTCTCAAAAATTTATATGGAAAGCTTTATTTTATATTAATAAAAGTTAATTCAAATTTCGAATTAGGAAAGAAATTGGAAATTCTTTGCTATCATAAGTCGGAAATTTTTTACTTAAAGCCTAAAATGTAGCCCCATACTTATGGGTGGCGAAACTGTATAGGTTTTAACAAATTTATAAGTATGATATTTTAGAAGAAAAGATCATTTGATCTCAAGGGATGTTTGAATTTGGTTTCTGTATTCCAAAAGGGACGACGGGATGAAAACTACTATGCCTCACAAGGAGTAGAGTGTACTTCTTCCTTTGAAAGGGGGTAACAGTACCGAAAGAATGAAGTGATCCATTCACGATGAGTACATGTTTCATAGCTATATTTGGAGTTTCTTTCATTTCTTTAAGCCTTAACTAAGACTATGATTTATTAACGTGCCCACAACGTTGAACCTAAGATCCTAACATTTTGCTAGGATGCATCTTTCGAACCTGACTAAGCTGAGATGGGAGTGCTGATTTGTCTAATTAATGGGCGTATGCAATACCCAAAACACATTAATTCTTTTCTGAACCTTAAAGAGACAAGGTAAAGGGTTAAATTATAAATCAAAAAGTGTTTGACGTCTCAAAAAACAACTATACAAATGATTACGTTTTCCTCGCCCTGTATATCATCAATTACAGGGAAAAAGTCTCCTTCTGGACGTTGACGAGGTCTGCAAATCATTTAGGAATCGTATAAAGCAAATGGTTGGCAAAGATGGCGGAAGTAATGAAGAATTTTTTTCTTTTGTATTATTAGAACTTGTAAATAAAATATCAAAACTCTACTTTCATCCCTTAATAATAAAGATAGTCCAGATTTACCTGAACGATTTTGTATAAAGAAGCTCTTAACATTGAAAAAAAAAGTAGAATTTTGCCTTTTAAGCGTTAATAATTTTAGAAAAAAGTTGTTATGTTTTAGGTTCAAAATTATATTACACTTAGTATTGGTTTGTTTCGAGATGATCCTTCAAAAATTCAATCACGTTGCTGTCTATGAAATAGAAGTAATAAAAGGCAAAGGACCAAGTTAAGTAACATCAATTATTTCCATATTAAGCTTTTTTTTTGTTGTAGAATACAGAATTTTCTCCGAAACATCTTAAATGGCATGTTGTCACGAAAAGATTGAGAGACACCTTTTGATTTATAATCCAAGATTTGAATTCATGTTAGATAAATCTATCAAAAAGGGGACTCTGTTAAAGAGATATTCCAGAAAGGAATCATATTGATATGCAATCTAATGATATTTTTTTTAGTTTCATGAAAGTAATAAACAAACAAGATATACGGAAACTACTTGTTCAAGAGTCAATTAAGACACACTTTCTGATACGGATACGATTTTTCCTTTTGATTTTTTGATAATGTTGGATTGGTTTAAAAAACAGCAGTCCTTCAGTTCGATCCTAGAAAAATTTGAGTTATAAAACTGGTTGTTGCCTGTCTTTTGTGGTAACTACAACAACTGCAAAAATTATGTTCTGTTCATTGAAAGCACGTTCCATGGAACACCGTTCAATTTTGCATTCTGATCACAAGCATGTACTTAATTATTATAAGTTGTATCTATCATTTATTATTTCCTCTGTTTTTAAATTATTCATTTCTAGCTGGAAGTGAAGAAAATAAAAAGATAGCTAGGACTGTTGTACCGACTAATAGGTCCTTAAGATCGTTGACCTGTAAAATGGTGGCTTTTCATTACTCCTTAAAGATAAAACATCTTCTAATTGATTTAAAAGGGACTTTAAAACACAAACTGTAGATGTATAAACATCGTTACATAATTTAGTGATGAAAGAAGAAATGAATATATTAGAGGCAAGGAAATTTAATAAATTAAATATAACTAAGTCAATTGTATGACTGAATAGGTGATAACTACTAGCCAAACACATTGGATATAAAACAAATTATATAGAGGTTAATATTTCTGTTCTAATATATTAGTTAATTATTACATTTAGTCCAATATTCGACATAATTATATGAATTATGAAACATTATCTGACACCATTGCATTGCTTATTTATTAAATATTCTCAAAGAAAATTAAAAGTTAAACCTTCCCTTAAGTGAATATCCACATCAATACAAATTTTGGTCTTTGCAAATTCATAAATGTAAAGTCATTAGATGCCCACAATATGTTATTTTTTTCTTTATTTATATGAATAAATACAATGAATATTCACAGTAGTACTACTATTTTACCTTAAGTGATATATATATAATAAAATTGTTAAGTGTTTGTACTATGACGTCATCTCATTTTTATATTATAGTATAGTAATATTCATTCATTGGTAAGGCTTTATTATCAAACACTTTTCATACAGAATCAAAGCAAATATAAATATATTAGATGTCAATATAAATATTAAAAACAAATATTGTATTTCATGAATATTATTTTAAGGCCCATTTGGCTTAGGAATACATGAAAAAAACAGTTATGCAGTAGTTTATTCATATGTGTAGTGTGTTTAACAATAGAGCGTTTTTATATGACGCAAGCACCACTGACATCGGTCAATTGGGGACATTAACAACCAAGTTTTATAATAATAAAAACTCTTTTTCATTAATATTATGGTAAATAGGTAAATAATGGGTGTCATTATGGAATTCACAAATAAAAACCCTACAATTTATTAAAAATTTGATTTTGAATACATATTGCTTGACTTAATTTAAAATTACTGTTTATCATTCACATAAAGTTGTATATAATGGAGGTGTGTCAATTCTTTCTTTTTCTAAAAGCAAAGTTGATGTAGTAAAAATATCAATTATCAGTCTCAAAGATGGCGTGTCCTACAGCTACACTGCAATTTATAACGTCAATTTAAACACAATATCATAATATAAAACAAATTTTATGTGGATCCATTTATAAATGTATTAATTTTAAACTTAAAAGCTATTTCTTTATACTTTAATTGTTGTATGTTTTCTCTTCATGAATATAAAAACAAGGACAGCATCTTTGGAAAATAATGAATTAATATTTAGGTAGCATCTTCCATTATAGTATTATTTTCCTTAGACATAAAATAGTTTGTAATTTGGGCATATTAATAAAAAATGAAACCGAAAATCAACATGGAACTGGTAATTGAAGAATGTTTTCTAGGACAACAGCTCAGCTTTCATGACGTTTCATTAGATCAGCCACAATCAGCTATGACCAGTAACAAGGAGGAGAAGGGAATAAAGTAAAAATTGCTCCCATGTCTATCCTCCATTTGAGTCTCAAGGACTTACAATTGTAACTTTGCAAAAATCCTAAAGGTTACTCTTTGTATTTGATGAACAACATATAATAATGTTCAATATACGTTGAGTATTATTGAATTTAATTGGGAAAGAAGTTCACTATACAGGTATTAAGTAGTTATGACAAGCCAAAAAAAAGGAAATTCATTTTCTGATTACCAATTTCAAAAAAAACAACAATGGTCTGAGAATTTTTTTCAATATTAATACTTCACATTTGCATGATATCTCTCAAGCATCTACAAACAGTCTGATATATAAAGGTATGCCAATTCTAATCAAAGTCATATGCAATTTATCTTTTAATTCTAGTCTTACTGACTTATTCAATTATATTTTCTGGTTTGAGAAAACTTGATAAATTAACTCCACTACTCATATCGCTTAAGCTTGAATTTTTTGGGACACAAAAAGAAGGAGAAAAATAGATCAATCGCTATTTATTCTATAGCTCGAACTTAATAAAGTTAAATAAGCTATACTCGCCAAAGTTTTTAAAGTAAATGTCATTTTTGTCAGTATAAAATATGGTAAAACTATCTTATCCCCCTGAATCTTTTAATTTTTTAAGGAGCATTTAAACATCCAATGTATTTAGATATTTAGGAAACGACGGATTTAAATTGCATGAATATTACAGGAAACTGGTAAACAACTTATCTGATGATAACATTTCTAACCTTCATTGATTCTTTACTAAACCCACTTTTGTTGTTACAAGGACATTATAGAAATACGTGGGATGTGATTCCAAGTAATTAATTAACACATTCTCTGACACGTTAAAGGTAGAAGAATCCTCTCCTAACCTAGAATTATAAACCCCGATGTGTAAGATATTGTTTTATTGAAATGTCATATTTTATTAGATCACAGAATTTAGTGTTGGTTATTGCATAGCACTACGAAAAAATTGGGTTAAATTTTGATGATAAATTGCTCATAACTTCCTAAATATTGAAGCTAAAGACAGTACTTTGGTATCAAAATGTCTTTTTTTAAACTATCTCTTAGTTAATCAGGTTCGAAAGGGGGGAATAAAATTTGAATTTTATTGTAACATATCTACAAGAATAACTCCAATGTCGATCTTCAGTTCAACTCGGAGTCAAACAAGGACTTATAAATATAACTTTGCCAAATATTATTTCAAAGCGAGTAACGAGTATAAATTGTAATTTCTCGAGTGTGTTTTTTCTTTTTAGAAACTCTAAAATACTCATGCAGCAAAATTCAGATTGCGGCACATTACTAGTGATAATGTTTATAAAAACTAATAATCCTTAAAGCTACGTATTTTATTACCTTTTTCTAATATATATACATATTACCTGACACAAATGTTACAATATCATTGTATAAATATAAATATCCCTTAAAAATGTGGGGTCTACAGAATTGAAGTACATTTACTTAAAAGCCTTTACTAAAGAGTGTCAAAAAAATGAAGTTCCTTTTTGAATGTACTTCATTGTTTATTTTCTTCATATCCATTGTTTGGTCCAGTAAGTGGTCCTCAATGACTGGTCATAGTATTTCATGATATTCCTATTGCAGAGAATTGTAAAACCATAGATGGACAGACTTGCGTATTCCCGTTCGAATATCAGAACCGTAAATATAATATTTGTACAACAGTTGACAAATTAGGATCTCCTTGGTGTGCAACATATACTCCTTATACTCATGGATACTGGGGTTATTGTCCAACAAGCTGTTATAGTAAAAATTGGTTCATATTTTATCTTGTACCTTAACTCTTCTTCTCTATAAGCCTGCGGGCTGTCAACTTCTATTTCCAGATCGTGCAATGATGATGTCTTGAGAGTTGCTACAAATGAAGATTTTCCATGGCATGTATTGATCAGGAAAAAGAAAAAAATTGATTTTGTATTTTGCAGTGGAATAATTGCCAATGAACAATGGGTTATAACTACTGGAAGTTGCTTAAATGTATTCTCCGTCGAGAATAGGGCAAAAAAAGTAGTGAGAAAAAAAATATTTGTTATCTTTATTTTCTCACTCATGGAAACATCACTTTTTTATATACAATTACATATATTATGTACATATTGAAATCTCAATCGTTATTAGGTACAAGTGGGGAGTTCAAAGATGATAGAACAGTCTAATATTCAGATATTGGATATTGAAAAAACTGTGATTCATGAAGGGTTTGATGAGACAACAGGAGTAAATGACATTGCCTTAATAAAAACTGTAGGGGAATTCACGTTTACGGATTTGGTTATTTCATTATGTATGAATATAGACCGATCAATAATTCACCAGGCAGCGAATGGAACGAGTAACATTTTTGTGAAATAATAAAGTAAAATTAACGTATTCATTTTTATATTCAAATGTGTATATAGTGAGCGGGATTACTAATGAAGAGAGCAAGGTATTACAAGCTGATAGAGTGACGATTATGAAACAAACTAGTTATAATGTTTGTAGGCATCCTGGAGTGTTTTGTACTGGTCCAAACACTGGCCTTAAGTCAATGGCTTCTGGGGCATCTCTTGCAATGTGTTTTAATGGCAAATGTGCTCTGGCCGGTCTACATTCAACAAGATCGGCTGCATTTAGTCCCGATTACACTAAATTTTACAGTTTTACAAACATTGTATACTACTTACCTTGGATTTATAAGAATGGAAAATAAAAATATTTGAAATGATGATATTTCAATGTATTTGTTTGTTGGAGCAATTACCTATAATTTCTAGAAAAAAATTATTTTTATCTTTTTAAATATGCACTAAATGAACATTAATATGAGCATTAACATTAAAACAATACTTAATAAAAATAAAAAATAGGTTAAAGCCCCAGGTTTTTGGACTTCATGTACAAATATATGCAAAAAAAATAAAAATATTTATATTCAAATTTGAGGGCTACTGTAAAATGATTGCCGTAAAAAGGTTGCAGACAAAATGATTTGGTAATATGATTGTGAGGTAATGTCATGGTGTAGGTACATTCAATTTGGTTTTTGGGACTGTTGTCTACCATGATGAATGAAAGTTTTGTGATTATTGACGTTGTCAGCTGTAATAGGTATATAGTATTTAAAATTAAAATAAAACACTTAAATGATGAACTTTCTAATTATTTATTCATACCATCAAAGACCCCTACATTTATAACAAAAATTTATGGTTAATCAACTGCTTTAAAAAAACGTAGCCAGCTTGATAAAAAATTAAAGTAATTCAATAATTTATACATATCAGTACATTTATAACAAAATGGTTGATCAGCTTAAAAAAAAAAAAAAAAACTTAAAATAATCACAATATTTCTATAATAACTGTAAGTAAAAGCAAATTAAAATATGCTCACAACATTTAGCAAAATAAAGTTATATGTTAACTAGGCTTATCCGTAGTAATGTATAAATCATTAATTGCGTAGTTAAATAATTTTTATTCAATACCATTTGGGCCCGGCAAACGCCCACACTCCATCGGAAAAGTAAAACTTTGACCGACCCGTCTAGAACATGCCCCCTTCTACTTCAAAGACCTATATTTCCTTTGTTTTATCTTCATTTTTGCACCAAAAAATCTAAATAGAATGAAAGAGACAGAAAACATCGAAGGGATGGAGGAGGGGGGACACAATAATTGTTTAACTACGCAATTAATGAAATCAAACATTACTAAGGATAAACCTAGGTAATGTATAAAATTTTGTGTCATTGTAACGTTAAACAATTTGTAAAAGGAGTTACATGGTGTCTAGCAGGAAAAAACCCTTAAATGTATTAAGCCACATGAGAAGATCGTGATCGCGTTAGCCGATTTCGTAGTTTTCATGAATTAGATACATTAATTTACTGAGTTATTTATAATTGACAAAAGGTATATTTTCATTTTCTTAGACATATTTAATATTCTTATAAGTAAAGTGAGATATAAAGCAAACACTAAAACGATATCGTTCAACATATAAAAACTATAATATTAATACACACACACATATATATATATATAACAATTCTTCTCAAATAACTATTAGCTCTTCACCAAGATAGAAGTAATATCTTGATATGGTTTATTTTCTAGAGATGTTTTTCAATATTGAATTGAAGATTAAAAAAAAAATTATAGCATGGGAGATCCTAACCCATGATTCTGAGGTTCATATCTGCCTAAAATTTCAAGATAAACGAGGAACGTTATAAAAGCGTTGGAAAGTAATTGAGTTCTCATATCAAAAGCCCTGCTTAACTATTTTTCCAATGAGCTACCTTCATTACGTTTGAGGCCTTAATAGCTGTGGGGTTTTAATGATAGGATATTAATTCCTCCTGATTACATCAATGATCAAAGCCAGCGACTTAAAGGGGGGGGGGGGATTGCTAGTGGGGAAAAGTATTAAAACAATTTTCAGATTGGCTCCGAATATGGGGTGTCGTGTTAGCTAAAGAGAACACATACAAAGCCGGCCGTCATCCTCAAATGAATCGAGGGTAATACCACCACGAAGGTTGCGTAAAGACTAGTTTTTCCCTAATCATAAAAGAGGCAGAGAGAGACCCGTCTCTATTGCAACGAATTTTGGAACCCAATAGGCGTAATTTGCTGGCCCTGGCTATAGATCCAAGTGCCACTAAGACTAGAGTCTTTTACATAAAATTTCATAAGTAAGATTTACCAGGGCTCCTAAGGACTTTAAATGTTCAAGAAATACTTTAACGGACCAGGTGTCCTTATAACGAGGAATAAGAGGTTTTCTTATTAAAGAGGCCTTTCATAAAATTATTTAAGTTTTTGTCGTTAAACAATACTGCAGGCTGACACTGATTTTTGATATTTGCCGCTTTGTGGCTGGAAAGTGAACTGAAGGACAATGATGAAGAAGTGTGCAATTGTGTTAAATAGTTTATCATAATTATGAGAGAACCACTAAAAGGGTAGATTTTAGAGGCAGTACAAAAATACATAAACCGCGTAAAGCATGAATTATAATATTTTTCGGATGAGGGACGAATATCATTTTTTATAATGTTGATGGCAGGATGAGAATACCCTGCTCTCAATAAAGATGTTTCTAGGCTTACAGGAAACACATTCAGTGTTTCCTGTAGGATGTCTGGTGGAAATTGAGATCGAGGGTCTATTAAGACTTGGGAACCATACCCCAGATTTATTGAGCCCTGCGAGAGGGAGATACGGTCCAAGAACCATCTGGTGCCCCTCCAGAGAGGAGTTATAATGATAACTGGACGGCTCGTCGTCCAGGAGCGTAATCTCGAGATTACTTTAGGTAAAAGAGGAACTGGAAGAAAATTAACTGTAATGATTCCAACTTGTTGAGAAAGCTTCTATCCCCAATGCATTGGGATTGTCTGACCATGAAAAATAATGATCTACCAGATGGCACAGAGAAGACACGAAGTAATTGCAGTTTTTGTGAGACATTTGAAGATTTTCAGATAAAGTTAGAAGTCCCATGTTAATAGATAGGAAATCCACTCCAGAGTTTTCTACTGACGGAATCCAAAAGAATTGAGGATGGATCTGTTTGTGTAGCAGTTAAGGACATGCATACTCTGTTAGATCCGACAGATGTTTGAAATGTGACCCTCCGAGTCTCTTAAAATAAGAAAAAACCGTCGTATTATCAGTAACGAGAGTTTAAACAGTTGAGTTTATAGGGATATGTTTAATAGCGAAGCGCATTGTCAGCATTTCCAAGTAATTAAAAAGGTAAAAGGATTCTGTGATTAACTATGTCTCTTGAAATATTTGTCCTGTAGAAAACTGATGCCCCAGCCTGAACAGGATGCATTTGTATAAATTGCATAATCAAGGTCAAAAGGATATATCTTAGCCTTACATAGACGAAGGTTGGTGAAAGCACCAAGGATTACATGTTAGATAAGGGAAAGGAGTAGCATGTTGAGCAGAAGGGTAAGGAAGAAAAAGAATGTCTTTCTCCGGATAAGGAATTAGGAGAGGAGTAGGGATCGAAGGTTCAGGCAAATGACAGTCACGGACCGTGTTATTAATGCCCTCGTCCTTAAATTCTGAAGAATAAAGTGATTTTTCAGATAAGACTAAATATGGAAGCAAAGTAGAAGGGTGAGCTGAATGGACGTGAGCAACCATTAAGTTCAGTTCATTAAGTTGTTCATCACACAATATACATTTGAAATTTTTTGAAGCTATACTTATACCAAAAAACACAAAATAGTACAAAAAAATGCTGAAAAGTTCTTGCGAGCGACTACACTCGAAGTAAGAATAGCAAAGATGGAGATAGAATAAAGGAAATATATAGGTCTTTGAAGTATAAAGACGCATGTTCTAGACGGATTGGTATTCTGATGGATTGCGTGGGTTATAGAATACAAATTGTTTAATGTAGCAATGACATACAATTTATAATAGAAGAAGTTATAAAGAAATGCAAGGAAGTGAGACTATTCCTGATATGTTATAAAATCATTCCCTTCGGAACAATTATCTAAATTTAGCTCACCCAGTACTTTAATATTATTATTATTTGTATATGTCGATATAAGCCTCCAAGAGCCCCGAAAGAAAAGTCAACGTTTCACTTGATGACATTGACCATACATGTCGAGGTGGTTGATCCTTACTAAATACATCATGGAAATGGCTTTAGTGAGAATGGAGTCTGCTTTTAAGAAGTGGAGACCTCCAGGTGATATATCAAACATCCTTCGTTAGAGCAGTAATTCATGGCAAGAGTTAGACCAAAATCCTTTAGTATAATTTCCTTGACTTTCCACTCCTAAATAAGGAGATATGCCACTCTTTAAAACAAAAGGAGCATGTATTCTCTTCTTCATTCTTTTTGGCTTGTCTGTATAGAGGCTGGAGGTAGCGAGTCTGTATCTGAACCATGTTTTACTCGAGTTGCTTAACCGATTTTTCATTATGATGTATCAGCAATCTAACAAATGTTTGTTTTCCTCTTCTCCAAGGCATTTGATTATTCTTATTACTATTGTCTTGAGAGGTTTGACTTAAAATGTGTATTTATATCGTCCTTAGTAGATTTGCAGGGAAGAGACTCTAAGGCTTTGTAAAATGAGTGATCGGACCATGTTCATTAGGTATTTCCAGCTTCCTCGCTGGCAATCTTGAGGTAAGCAAAAACATTTGAGGACGATGTTCTGTTTTTGATTGCAGGAGTTTAAGTCTGGAGGTCATTCCAGTGGGATAGAAGAATTATCATCTACTGTTGATCCTTGTGTTAAAGATGGATGTTCATCTTGAGTGACAAGTGGAAGTACTTTATTCAACAAAGAATTCCATGACAAGGTTATGTCTTTCCAGTATATGTATCATTTTTGATTGTGGATAAAAACTTCCTGTGACCCATAAATAGTATTTCTTCAATTTTTTACCCCTTCTCCTCCAGAAATTTGCTCTTTATTTTCTTTGCCAAGAGATCTCCACTTCCCCAGAGCATTCTAGGCCATGATAAATTAAAAGTGTCCCAGAAAGACTCGAAATGCTTCATTCCAAGCCCCCATTCACGGATAGTCGTTTGGAGTCTAGTTTCGTATATATAGCGTCTTTTTTATCTTCAAATAAATTTTTTTCTGATGTGGTTTACTCTTTTAATAATCTTCTTATTTCAACCTTTAATTTTGTCTATAAAATTTAAACTATACTTTGGATAGTGATTTGATGAAACTTTAAGAGATCCCAGAATATTTTTCTCCTTTTGTAGAATGCTTTCCTCCTACGATTTGGATATCTGAATGCCTAATAAACTAGTTGATGAAGAATAACGAAAGCTCGGGAAAATTTCACTCAGATTTTTGGATATGGACGAAACAACTTCAGATTTGAGAGCCCAAATTTGTTTACCAAATTACATCAGGATAGAGAAAAGCTCTAGAACTAAGGTATGTTGCACTGGTCTACTCCCCATCAGGAATGCAGTTGATTGTCACCATATAATTGATTCCTGACAGTGCACCCAGTGCTCCTGAAATTTACAAAACGGTCAATAGTCTTATATGAAAAAAAACAAAAACACCAAAATAATCCACACATAGACTTTCTTTCAAATACATTTTATAATAACTTTGAAGTTTATTACATAGAATAATAACACTATTCACCAAAATCAGACTTTTTTTCCTTTACTATAATAGCATATGATAAACTTAGTAGAACTTTATTCATTGAATGTGCTCCTATTTTTCTCAATTGGAAACATGGCTTTCACCAAAATTCCATCAAGTTTTTGTTATTTTTGGCCATTTATGAGATTCAAAGCTTTTTTGGGGACTTGGTGTTGAAGAAAGTGATCCATTTTATGAATATACATATTTACAAAGGCTAGGGATTCAAATTTCTAAAGTAATTTTTTAAATGTCTGAATCATGCTTATAATTTGAATTATCTTTATTTAAAGTTGAAAATATGTGCTTTTTTCAGTGACTCGCAGCTTCAAGAAGAATATATACATAAAGTTTATAAGTATTACAATCAAAGCTGAAAGTCTGAACATCGATTTTAAACCAGATGCCTCAAAAATGCTCTATATCGTTGTAATTCAAGATAGGACCATGACAATATTTCAAGAATATAACTCATTTATGAATTGATCATATAAAAAAAGTTTATATATTTGAGTGCCAAAGCTAGGAAGAGAAGAAAAGTGGAAGAAAGAGAGAGAGATAAAAGAAGGCAGTAGATCTTTAAAAAAGTGTGAAAGGAAATTTCTTTTGTAAGTAGGATCCGGAATTAAGTATCAATGGAGAAATGTGCATATTTAGGAAGGAATCCCTTGCAAGATTACCCCATTAACTGGCCCTGGCGACTAGGATTTTATTTTGTTATAATTGTGTATGAGACTTCCTTAAATGTCCGTTTCTTGGGATCTGTCACTCACTTTTCAATATTCATTACATTGTATAAAAAGTAAAGTACTTGGATGAACAAAAATGCTGGGTGTAACCCTAAAAATACCATCTGCACTTATGAGCATGGAAGGTAGAAACATTATGTTTTGGGGGTGTTTTTAAACTTAGAGGAAAGTGCGTTGAACGCAGGATGGAGCAAAAGACAATGTCAAGATGACAAGATATCGTGGTGTTTGCAATGGTAAAATAATTATAGAATAACTTTGCCTATCGATATTAACTCAGGATTTCATATATTACTTTACTCATTGTTTCTGTCTTAAATCCAGTTTGTAACAACATGGTTTATGACGATATATGTATACAAATTTTAGAAAAGTGTAAAGTATTTGTGTGCCAAACTTTTGGAAAATGTTCGGGTAACTAAATTATTGATATTAAATAGGAAAATATATTTGATTTGATATATATTTTTTTCTGTTAATCAAAAAGAATCTTTTAAAAAAAATCTCTTCTGATGATATTTGTGATGGATTTCATAAATTTGGATATTGTTTGTGTACCTCTGATTATAACAAAATCATGGAAGAAGTTTGTCACGGCACTTGTACATCAGGTTGTAGATATAATATTAATCCTTAAAAAATCAGTCGTTCTGTAATTTGATTTTAAATACTATTGTACCTTTTGCAAATATGAATACATATTTTACAGGATAAATTAACCAATATCACATTATCATTATTATCTTTCAATGTTTCTTTAATTGATCAGATAGAGTTGCACTGATTTATGTATAAGTAAACATTATAGTAGTATTATTACTTGTCTTGGAAGTCCATATACCGTATGCGTAGTACTGGCTTTTGAGAGAATTCAAAAGTCTTTTGTAACAATTGATATTGTATATATTTACCATGGTATTTTTTACTGTGAGTTTTATGATAAATTAAAAGTGAATTATAATGCTTACAAATCCCATTTTTAAGACAAATACCAAAATAAAAGTTCATGATTTCATTTGCTTCCCGAACATTGCATAGTTTTTTTTTTTTCATATTATTATTTCAAATATTAAATCATATCTACAAGTTATTAGTTATAATTTGCCACATCAAATAAATGTCAACTATTACGAAGTAAAAAAAAATAACAATACGAAGTTAGATCCTTGTCATAGATTCCATAGCATCAATTTATCACCTTGCCTGTCTCAATTACTGTCCTTTTTAAAAAGTGCTAAAAAATTGGCTCATTTTCTCTTCCCTAAAAAATTTTACCCCTCATTAATTGGCTAGAATAATTTGTGGCTTTATTTCTTTCTTCATTTTTATATCTCCAGTTTATTTGCAACTTCGATAGTTGCAATGGCTGCATCAGTCGTATTGTTTGATGCCATTTATTCCTCGGCGGTCCTAATTCATCTTCTACTTAACGTTTCAATATTCATCTTACTGATAGGGAAGTAAATTATATCTACATTCTTAAACGGAGATAGCGGCACCTGTTCATTTTTAATTATATTCTTCATTGCTTCTGCCCAAGGAGGATAATTTTTATCGTATATTAATTCCCTCCACAATAATTTCTGAAGGTTTTTTTCTTGTCATCGAACATACCATCAATATCCAGTGAGCATTTAAATTACTGCTCCCAGTCCACTTTTATATTTTTTTACGTATATTTTGTGTTTTATTATGTTTTTAGGTCCCCTTACGTATTCATTTTCAAATATTTTTGATTTATCGTATGGTTGTAGTTTGTTACTCTGAACCAATGGTTCAGTGAAGGAATTAATATTCGATTTAACACTTTTATTCTGTCTATTAGGTTCAAATTGTGCTTTTTCGCGGATATTATCCGTTTTCAAAGAGCATTTTCAATATAATCCCTTGTGTATGTAATTGATTTGTTCACTATAATTCCCAAAAGATCCACCTCTTCTTTTTCCTGCATTTCCAAGTTATCTAAAACTGTTTTTTTCTAGCACATATATCACAAATGTAGATTTATTCCTATTTGTGTTCAGTCCACTTAGGCATCTAAACTCCTCTAATATTCTTACAATGTTAAAAAAAAATTTTTTATGTTATTTTCGTCAAATAGGAATATGGCGTCGTCTGCAAAAAAAAAAAAAAATACTTTCATATTTCCCCCATTTATGTTTGTACCATCTAGTATGTCCTCAGTGATTAGTTGTAGTGGTTTTAATGCCAAGTTAAATAGTTATGTTCTTAGGGGGTCTCCTTATGGACATCCTCTTCCAATATTTATTTTTACTCCTCCCCTAGGGCAATTTCTCTTTTTGATCCTTTTAAGATAGATGTCATCAGATTTATATTTCCTAGAGTTATATTTAAAGTATGGAGCTGATGAATTATATGATCGTGCGATATTGTATCGAATTCTTTTTTTAAATCAATAAAAACTGTAGCCATCTTTTTATTTCTTTTGTCTTGCCATCTTATCCCTTCTCGAACGGATACTGATACATCGCTGATTGATCCATTTTTTCTAAACCCAAACTGTGAAATAGGTAAAACTTCCTCTAGAATTGAGTTCATTCTCTCGACGATTAATCCAGATCAAATTTGATAGTGTACATTTAAGAGTGTAATAGGTCTCAAGTTCTGCACATATTCTGTGTTTTTGCCTTTTTTTTAAAGAGTAATATAATTCATTCCTTCAGTGCTGTTGTAAGATTTTTAAGTAGTTTGTTAAAATAGGGATTGTATGAGGAAACTTTTTTTTCTTTTTTGCACCGCCTTTCTTGTTTTCACAATGCCTGCATGAGGTATATGAAGTAATTGTAAGATTCTTTCTCGCTCGGCCGAAGGAACAATGATACGATTGTTGTCCTAAATGAGGAGTGTGTATTCATCATCATCAAATAGAGATAATTGATCCCAGATTGACGAAAGTTCTTTTGCTGTGTGGTTGATTGGAAATTTCTTCATTTCTGTTCCCGACCTGAATGCCTGTATCATTTGATATTCACTGTCGTTTACTAATGTGTCGATCAATTATTGCACACTAGGATCTGTACAAATTTTGTTACACCACACTGTATTATCCTCAAACTTCACATCCAACTCATCAGGTGGGTCAAATACTGGAGCTCTTGACAAAGCATCCACTTTCTCATGAGATTTACCTGGACCCTATTCCCATTCGAAGTTGTAATCAGTTAATTTCTCTCTGAAACCTTGTAGGCGTTTATTTGGGATATCCATAATTGTTTTTTTGAACAAAACCAACAAGTGGACGTTTGACATATTTGTTAAGAGGTGTGTAATCACCTACTTATCGGACTCCCTTGCCTCCTTCTTTGTTGACGAAAAATGTAGTACTTATTTATTCAGTCGGGTTAGAAACTCGTTTAATAATATTATCTCTAATTAATTTATCGATAAGTGCCTTTTCTTTATCTTGTTGATGTATGTTTATTGGGCGTGCCGTCAAAAATTTGTGCACTTTTATGTTTTATGTTCTTATCTTGATATTTGTTATTATATTCCTCCAATTGGGTATTGTAAACATCAGTTTGATCTGGATCTATGTCCATCAATTCCCTATAATGACCCTTCAATGATTCATAGGCTTTTTGAAGACGAATTCTTTTTTCCTATAGGAATAATTTACCTTCAGAAGTTTTCTGTGCTAATATGGACTTACCCAAACTGTTTATGCTATTAACATTTCGTGTTACTTGATCGCTTCTTTAAGTCATCACCTCGTCCAACCATTTTCACTTATCAATTTTTATAACTTAAAATCCACTTATCATTTTTTTTTAATTAAAGTTTTTAAAGATTCTTAACTGTAATTATCAGTAATTACCAACTGCGCCATGATATGTAATTTAATTGCAGCGATTAGGTTTATACACTTAGGAATAATTCTTTACTTCTCGAGTTACTTCTTTAATATATTATAAATACAAGATAATATATGTATACGAAATGAATTTGCATAAAATGTAACCTAACTTAATATAAATAAATAAACACGCAAATCCTCAGGACCTAAAACAAAAATAACTTTTATACTCAAGTTCTATACTTGGAAGTTTTATTGCAAGACTAAACAACTAAATAACATGATCCAATGGTGTTTTAAACTAATTTACTTTTAAAGATTCAGCAAAATTTGGACTGATTTGATAAAAAAATAGTTAGGTTTTCTTCATAAATTGACATAAGGAAACAATATTAATTCTTCGATGTTTTCATTGAATAAAATACGAACATCAAGAGTAAATTAGGTAAAAAATAATGATAATAGAAAATTGAGGCTCTGGAAAAGTAAAATATATTTTTTATTCCTTTATTAATCTATATCAGCATGGAATAGCTCATTTTTGTCAAGGCAACTGTAAGAGGCAGAAGTCTCTTTATATATTTTGGCTAAAACTCTCTAACAAAGGAAACCTCTTAGACTTAGAGTCGAATGATTTTGCCTTTAAATGAAAATATCTATATACAATTTGGTCTTCTCCTAATTAGTAATTACATTCTAATATTAACTCGAAATTAGCATACTCCTATAACCGTCCCTAAAGAGCATAATATTCATTTATGTATTTAGCCCTCTGTCGTTTACTAGCTGTACTTCCTCAATAGTAATGATAAAAAAGCATGCAGGTAAAGTATTTGGGGGTAGATGGCTTGAAAGTGAAATACTAGGGGTTGAAAAGAACGGAGGGTGCTTGTTTACGGGTAAAAATATGGGATTTTTTTCTTGTCCGGAGAGGGGGGGGGGGTTTCTGGTTTCTGATGAAAACAGACACTCTTGTACCAAAAATTGGGAAATCAAATTTTAAGTATCTAACCTTACATTATACACTGTGTACATTCAGTAATTTCGTATTGTTAGTATAGGAATCACAGATTGATAAGACAAGAATAATTGACTTTATTTTATTAATTTTGGCACTTGCTCGAATATTTTTTTATTTTTGAGACAGATGTCTTTAATTGATATATGTACTATACGCACTAGTTCTTTGTAACTACAAATCGTAACTTTTATAACCATTTTAGAAGTTTGATTATGTGAATTGACATTGTGTCATATCAAAGCAACAGAAAGGAGCACAGAAGAATATCTTCTACCTTTATTTTGTTTAAAGAGGTTATACACTTGCTCCATTTCGCTCTTATGATACTTGTGTTTAGGAGATTTAAAGTCTTTTAATACAAAATCTACTAAGCTGATAGAAAGTTCTTTACCATAAATAATGTATCCTCCATTGAATCTTGTCTTTCATTATTCAACTGCAATCTTTTGGTCCTCATTGATACCTGTGTTGGTTCTGGAGAAGGTGATAAGAAATAACCGGCTAGATTCGGGAATTTTCATACGATGGTATCATCTTTCAACCGCCTGTAGATTTATATAATTTGTATGCAACAGTGATTACTAAAATTATACAGTCTATATTTTTAAAAGAAATTAAGGAAAAAAGCAGCAGCTCAGAGATTTACAAATATATTATTGGGGGAAACTCCATAAATAATAGACTACATATTCATTGTCTACCAAATGTAACTCTTAGGGAGGAGACGGGATGCAAAATGCTAAAAACTATGGTAAATACTTTGTAGATGTACAGTAAATTCTTTTCAGTTCCAAAAAAAGACATGGAATTTACATAAGATATACAGAGGTGTAGTGATGAAAAATATAAAAAAGTTTCGAATTTTGTATTTTGATCCAAAATCTTTCCTATTTAAAATAATATGTAATTAGAGCTATGTTTGATAAACATCTGTATAATGTGTTCATATTTACTTACAGATTATATTATTATTACACGTGTAGATATTTCTATGTAGAGTATAATAATAGATCCAAAAAATATCCCAGTTTTATTTAATGTCTACATAGAAGTACAAACAAAGTCACAAAATTATGCATCGCTGGGATCAATCGAGGAAGTAGGACACATAATAAAAAATAATAATCTTTACTATCATAATGAAGATTAGTGTTTTTAGGTGAAATTTAAAAAGTTTATTAATTTTTTCAGTGGTACACGAACAAATGTATTTTTACCCATTTAACATCAGGGACGGAGGAAAATTAATTTTTTCTTTAATTGTAAATTAAAGAATTTCATTTCTTTCCAAACTATTGTTGCCTATCTAAAATTGATATGTTAAAACTGTTAAGGTAACAAACAAACGTGAAACATGAAAAAGTTCACCAAAAATAGTTTTTTTGAGCAAATACTAGGAAAAATTTGGATAACTCCACGTGCCTAACAAAAATCACAATAAAAAATAACATTTGCATGTCCAAAGTAAAGCTGAATGAATCAATAAAATAACACAACGGAGAACTTATAAATAGAGAAATTATATTTTGAAGAATGTATTTCATTTTCTATTTTTATTTAATATGTCCAGTCAATACTAAAAGAATCCTATTCCTATTTTAATTACATTTTAACTTTTCTCGAGAAAAAAATTTGTAATTAGCTCGTATGACAATGTAGAAATAGATTGAGAACTTTGTCTATTCCTCTGTTTACTGGTTCTATCAGGCGATTATACTGTACTTTTAGGGAACTCAATAGTTCTTATAAAATTATACAATTATTCCATAGAATACATACAAAAATTTAATTAGTTTTGAGCATGGAGGTCACGAGTTCCAAAGTTAATATAAAATACCTTGATATTTCCAAAATTAACTATTTTTTTCATTATACTTAAAGGACATGAGTACCACTAAGTGGGGTGCAAAGAGACAAGGTCCCTTTAAATAAACATGAACTCGGAGATCAGAAGGCGTGTGGGTAAGATATCCAAATGAAAAAATATGAGCTTTTAGGAACAATGAGTACATGGAGATCAATGAATCCAGAGGAAACATTCATCCATGAATGGATTCCGAATGGATGGACATGAATGGAAACTGGATTCCGATGTCAGAACAAGAAAATATTATTTGGATCAATCTATTATTTCAATATTCTGTATGTATAATTTATTGTTATTAGTTATATGATTCAATTGTTTAATTTTGTATATTTAACATAAATGTATGATGGTATATTTTTTATTATGTAGATTATATTTAATTAAAGCCTTCTTTTTTAAACTTGGAACTTCAAATATATTTCGAAATACTCTACTTTGTCGTTTCATTAGTTATTATTCTGAGAATAAGGTTAATAATGAATTAGAATTTCATGGAGTGTGACTATTAGCGTAGCTCTTTGGCCTGAATCTACGCAATGTTTATGTGACAAATATAATATAAAATACATCAAATGCTTACTTAATTATGCTTAGATGCATTGTTTTTACAAATTTTATTTTTTCTTAGTGTATTGATAGCTATAAATAAAAATGCCCGCGATTTTACATATTTAATGAAAAAGGATACTAAAACAATCACAACACAAACATATATTTCATAAATAATAAACGTTATAAGAAGGAATATTAATCTTTAAAATCTCTTCATAAAATGCAACATTTTTTTTATAACGTATTTGAAGATATTTGGACTTCCAAGACCTGAGTATCCTGCATAAAATCTCGATAGATTATGTCATATTAAGAATATTATGACTTTTTTATGAGAGCAAGAAGTAAATAACTCGCATAAGCATATTGTACAAGTTGTCATTCGACGTCTCATAATGTCTAATTTGAATTATAGCATTAACCATTTTTATTACCAACTAATATTTGAAATTTTCTATTTTTAAACTACTTATAAATTTATATAAAGGAGTGGTGTAAAGGTGTGCAATATAAATTTTATTGTACCACAGAATACCTATTTATTTATAAATTTAATTGGAAAAAGTAAAGGCTTATTCAACTGATAAACACAGCATACTAGGCTCACAAAATACATTGTGACTGGTATTTATTTAATTATATATTATTAAACCATCTCTTCTTTGCATATAATTAAAACAGTTATTAAAATAAATTATCAACATAGCAAACCAAGCAAATTAGCCTTGACTATTTGTGGCAAGCCGCCTCTGTGTCTTCCGTAAAAGTCCTTCATATTTATTAATATTTATTTCTAGACTGCTTTTATGTTGACTCGTATCATATTTGCTTTTCTGGCGTTTACGTCGCTCCTACAACGCTCTGACGTCACTAAATAGCAAGCTTCCCCCTAGTCCTTGCAGTGGAGAGAAAGAAAAGGAAAGTGAGACAACAATCATGTCAACATTGAATAATTTTTTTCGTAGTTTTTTAAATAAAACTTTTAAGTTTGAAAAACTGCACCTGCCTAAAAACATCATAGGCCTATTGCTCAAATCAAGTTGAGCTCTCTGTATTTTTCCCAGGCTCTTTTGTTAAATTTTTGGGATTTCCGCCAACTTAATAATATATATAATAATAATAATACTTATTGTTTTTGTTTTTGATTTTTCATGACTTAAGGGAATTTTTTAAAACGATTTTTTACAGAACAAGGCCTATTGAGCGTCTTCTCATTACCTGACTATACCTTCTTCCACTGCTTGTATTAATTTGCCAATTTCTTGGAGCGTTTTAACATACAGAGAATCCTCATGTCCCATTCTTTTTAATTATTATAATCGAATAAAGGCACTAACCCTTAATTTTTATTGCATATCCTTGTGTGGTGAAGCCTTTTCTATCAACACTAAATGAGCACCTCTTCGAGCTTGGATAGAACACCCATAATTTTATATTTTTTAAAATTCCTTTGAATGAATTGAAACTTGAATACATTTTCTCAAAATCCATTGAAGAAAATTATTGAATATAACAATCTGTACAAAAAATTATTTATTATTACTGATTTTGATATTAGTTCATTAAAAAAATTAATTAATGACTACAGTGCTTTATAATACACAAATACTCTTCTATTCAATATCTTTATTATAAAGCCTTTTTTATGTTATTTAAATATATTTATATGATCAAATATTTTATTTAAATATTTAATATATGGCCATTCATTCCCCTTTTTAGTACAATTAATTGAAATAAATTAAACAATTAGTTGTTAAAGATTGTTCTGAGAATATTTTTGACAATTCATTGCCTGTCAATTATTATATGTTTTTATTAGTACATTTTCAATTTGAAGGTGGTCATCGAAGGACACATACGAAGAATATTTTTGTTCTAGAAATTTACTCAATTCTGATATGTATTTATATATTAAATAACATTATGGTGTTCATATTTACAAAGTCAATAGTTTATTTTCAAAGTCAATAGTTTACTTCATACTTTTTGCTGTATTCTTTTTTTTTTTCATCATTATTAACAGTTGGTTCATAAATATTAGGTTGGTAGATTTTACATTTTTTCAAACTGAATATAAAAAAAAAAAAAAAGGTACTACTTGTCATTCTGAATGAAAAATTGATTACAAATTAAGTATCATAATAAAAAATTGACTTTTTCCAATCTAAACTAAAACTAGACAACCTCATCATCGCGTGGAATTCTTAAATATCAATAAAAAATGGTATGTGTTAGCTGGTTTGAATTTGATAATGTTTTGTTACTTCTAAGTTTTCTGTTTATAACTATTATGAAGTTACAAGATATTTAATTGCCTATATAGACTATCTCAAGTTATTACAAGGTTTTTTAAATAATTTATTTTTCTACCTTAGCTCAGGGACTAAGAAAATCTTCCGAGATCAAAAACATCAGGATATATATACACAGCAACTTGGAAAATCACTGAAACAAGTTTCTTGAAAGAATAGGGATGACATAAAAAAAAATATTTATAATGTATTTAAATTAATAAATTAGTTATCGGCTCATATTGAACTTTACTACACCCTATATGCAAATCATATTTCTGCCTCTTGTGAACCACTTCGTACTGTCAATGAGCTATCATTACCGAAACCATCTACTACAATTCAGCCATCAGAACCAGAGCTAAAAATGAGTGTTCGATAGCAGCGAAATGACAGTTTTCCTACCTTGGGCGTCTGCAAAGGGGGAGGAGCTATATAATCCTGCGGGCGTCCCTGCCTCCACCAAGTCATTTACCTTTGATAAGCGAATTCAAATGATTTGTTTCTTCTAAAAGAGAACCACAACTCAAAATAAAATCCTGGAGGTACTCCTAGGAAGGGGTTAGTTATCCTTTCCAGGGATATAAGTATTTGGGAGAGGTACAATGTTTGCTGATGGATTTGATTAATTGATAATTAATTGGATTGGAAGATTAACTGTTTTTAGGTATATTTAATGTTCATTTAATATTTAGTTTTTAAAAAGGTTTATTACTTCATTTTCTTTACATAAACCTTGAAAGGGATGAAAACATTCTGAAATTGATGATTGCAATGTCGATCTCATGTTCCAGATCATCTACAAACTTATTGATCTCATTTCTCATAATTTTTTTTCTTAGAAGTGATTTCAAAACTTAAAATAAATGTCTGTAAATTAATATAAATGAAATTCGTAACCATCAGAACACAAATAAGAATGTTTTCTTATTGTAAAAGTAAAACTTATCTTACTTGTACAATAAATGGAACACACTTTAATTTTGTATTATGCTAAAAAAATAAATATTTTTTCCTCTTAAACTTCTGGAATATCTAACTATCTCTTGATTTTCATTTTTTGATCGGGATCAATTACATTTAAAGTACGCTCTTGAAATTAATAATTTTGGGTCGATCTGTATTCACAACATAAGTTATTCATTGTTCTTTTGTTTGAAGTAATAATGAGGGAATAATTATTCCCAAGGCAAGAAAATATAAGTTTGCAAGGAAAAAATACTAGTAAATGGGACACCATATGTATATGAAGGATTAGATATCTAAAAATTCTTAAATTAAAAAATAAGGTATGAAAAAGAGACCCATTGATCTTTGAATATTTTCAGATTCATTAGTGAAAAAAATATATAAGTTGATGCACAAAATCAGTAATTTATGAGATGCAGAACTTTGTAGACGCTAGTAAATATAAGAACAATTTTTTTATCTTCAAATTGGCTTCGATGTTTTCAACCAAAAATAACCTTTATCATTGATAGAGATTTTTTTATATTTAAACTAATGAATCTTAAACATTTTTCTATTCATTGGTGTAAAAAATATAAAAGTTCATCCACAGAACCATTGTTTATGAGATAATGAAGTTTGTGATTGCTAATAAATAATTGGACTATAATTTTGTAATTTAATTAGCTTCGACATTTTATGCCAAAAATAATCCTTCTTATTGATAGATAATTTTTTAATTTGAAATAAAGAAAGAGTAATTATTTTTCTATTCATACGTGAAAAAATATACGCAAGTTCATCGACAGTATCAGTTTTAATGAGATGATGAAGTTCGTGATCGTTAATAAATAAAACAAAATAATTTTTATCTTCAAATTTTGACGTTTTGGAAAAAATTACCCTTCCAATTTTTACAGAAATAAGTTCCGTTAGGAGTAATCTTGTAATTAATATTAAGGTTATTTTGTGTAAAAAATTGATCATCAGGGATTCAAAGTAAGTTTTTTTATAGGTGCGAGCCGATGAATTAATCGGTTCTGAGACTTTAAATCTCTTAAGGCTAAAAGTATATTGAGAGAGCGAAAAACTTTTTAGTGGCAAGAGAGTAACATCTGAGAGATGTATTTCAAAGATAGAAACATTATGATGATGCATTTACCGAACGCAAGAGAGTTATCCAAAATGACAGAAAGTAAAAAAAAAAAAGACTAAGTTATTTTCCCCTGAGAACAGCAAATTCCACCAGGCTCTAATTCATGGTAGGTTTTTTAAGAGGTGCGAGCCGATGAATGAATCAGTTCTGAGACTTTAAATCTCCAAACGCCAAGAGTATCTTAAAAGAGCAAAAAAATATTTAGTGGCAAGAGAGTAACATCTGATTTTCTTCTACGTTTTGGGCCGAAAATTACCCTTGTAATTTACAGATAATTGTTTTTATTTAAAACTAAGAAAGTTTAAGCATTTTTCTATTCATTAGTGAAAAAAATATACAAGTTTGGACATAATCAGTTTTTATGCGATGAAGAACGTTGTAGCCGCTAGTAAATAAAATGACTATTTTTTTATCTTCAAATTGGCTTCGGTGTTTTGGGCCAAATATAACCTTTCTAATTTACAGATAAATGTTTTTGTTTAAAACTAAAGAAGTTAAACATTTTTCTATTCATTAGTGAAAAAAATATAAAAGTTGATCGACAGAATCAGTTTTTTTAATGAAGTACTTTGTAGCCGCTAGTAAATAAAAAAACTAATTTTTATCTTTCAAATTGGCTTTGACGTTATGGGCCGAAAATAATCCTTATATTGTTAAACATATTTTTTTATTTAAAAACATATTTTTTTTTTTGATTTAAAACTAAAAAAACTGGAATATTTTTTTTCTATTCATTGTTGAAAAAATATATAAAAGTTCATGACAAAATCAGTTTTTTGAGATAATGAAGTTTGTGATCGCTAATAAATAAATGGACTATTTTTTTATCTTCAAATTTGCTTCGACGTTTTGGGTTGAAAAATTACCCTTGTAATTTATTTTATTTCATTTAAAAAAAAAAGATTAATATTTTTAAGTTCCTCTAAATGAATTTCCTCTTTTTAATTTTATTCCCATTAAATTAGTTTTATAAGAAACATGAAACTTTTCTGTACATATTTTTTTTTTTTCAATTAGACACCTCATGGATTCGAACTTGAAGATGGTGAATTAGGAAAGTCAATTAATTTGTATTTAATGGTTTTTGTATAAACGGCATATGAATTCATAATTAGCAGGTGAAAAGATGAAATGAATATTTCTTACAAAGTTTTTCCAATCACTGGCACCGATATCTTTATTGTCTGTACGTTTTTTGTAAAATCATTACGTCTCAAAAGATAGTGTACTCAATTTTAATTAACACTATCCAACCTTTGAATAAAAAGCACCTGTTTTCCACTTTAAACAATGATAACTCGAGTTATAAGTATGATGCTGACATTTTAAAAATGGTTTTAGAATTTTTTAACATTTGGTTTAAAAATATATTAACATAATTTATCCTTATCTTCCACGCCGAGGGCTTAAAACAGCTTTGAACATTAAAAATAGCCCAAAAAATGGGCCTTTTCCCGAAGGCTACGAGGCTCTAAGAGAAAAAATATGGCCAATTTTGGAATCAGGGGATCAAACTCTATTAAATTGAGCATATACTGTTTTTGTAACATTTTTACTGTTGAACAGTGTACTTTCATAAATTATAGAATACCAAACAAATTAAATACGTAAATATTCGCCTATTACGAATACAAATAAAAAAAAAGGAACACTGGCATTTTGTTTCATCTAGGAATAGAAAAATTAAGTTAACCATAATTTGACAATTTATTGGCTTCTGACCAAGATTTAAAAGTCGATCAGCCATTGGAATATTAAAGGTCATTTTTGGCTGTGAAAAAGGAGGAAAATTTGTCTTCCAAATTGACGAGTTAGTCATTGTACTACTAATATACTACTTAGACATTTTCTATCGTGCTAAAAAAAATACTTATTTTTTTTCGAATAAAAACTTTACTAACTTATTAAAATGATACAAGGACTTCATTAAACAATGACGCTGTTTATTTAATATAGAATCGACAGATGCAGGGCGGTGGAGTCAACATCATTGAAGCGGATGAAAACCTGGAAGCCTTTCACGTTTAGTGTTGGCACAAAAGACGTGAACAATGAATATCTCGATAAAATCATTGAATTTCAGCAAAGCTTGCTTCAACAGTAACTCTTCAGAACAACAACAATGTCAACGTTTTGGTGTCAGCAAGTCGTACCATACCCTCTTATTGCAAAGGAAGCCCTGGAAATACTCATACCGTTTGTAATCATGTTTATGAAATCTTGGAGGTCTTTTGCATATAGCATCAAGCGTGTGCTTCATATTAACCATATAAGTATTTGTGTAAGGACTTCTTATATATCTAGACACCTTTTAAAAGAATACGAAATATGCTTAGAGTAAAATTAGTTTATTTTTTTATTTTAAAGCTTTTAGATAAATAATTGATGAAGCAAAATTAATTTAACTAATTATTATTTATTATAATAACTATATAATAGTATTTAAATTTAGAAACAAAATGGTGGATAAATTCTTTAGAATTCAATTTAGAAATGATATTAATTGAGTTGCTGCTGTGACTACCGATCGTCTTTGTCCAGAACTAATAGTATCATTTTGATTTAGATATAAAATTCCGTGATATATGTATATATTTGTATAAGAGTTTGATGAATGAAATCTCACTGTGTTTTTACTCTGTAGATGAGGTTGTGTCCACTCATTTGGGCGCGCATCTTTTTAGCGAGGCTCTTTTCAGCGCGGATCATTTTAGCTTGCTTCTATTTGGGGTAGTATCATTTCGGCGTATCATTTATTTATATAATATTGGAATTACTTTCAATCAAAAGCTTAGGATCATGTCATCACTAGTAGTCCAATAACAATAGAATATATTATCCGCATGCTGAAACTAAGCACGCATGGAGTCTTCAGATAAGGAGTAGCATTCCATTTACTTAGTATATGGCATGTAGTATGCCTGCATTGCGCCTTGAAATAGACTCTCCTATTATACCGGAGGAGTCTTACCCAACGCAATGACCAAAAGAGGGGGGATGAACCAACGTGTTGGAAAAGCGGAAAAGCTTTTGCTCTTATAATGTGCTGAGACTGTTCGAAGTTAAATCTCGCCCTAGATCTTAATGGAAGAAATTGAGTGCAAAGTGAGATGATAAGAAGTTGATACTTTGTGGAGGAGATCCTGTTCTAGAGATTAGTCCTGGGCAAGGAACCGTCTTTCGATCACTATTTGGCTGGTTGAAAAGTGCTGATCTATCACCCTCAGTAGAATAGCTTAGCAAATATTGCATATCCTCATAACCAAGAACCCTAATTCATCAATTGAATAATATTTATTGTTTCTATATCTATCTTCCTCGCTTGTTTGTGGTAAATCTCCCAGTGAGGTGTTGAAGGAATAAAAGAAGTCATTTCGCCACGATAAAAGAACAAGGCTCATGGAGTTCAACTTCGTGGCGTCTTCAACTCTTATCTGAATTTAGTTGATTTATGCTGTATTAGAATAAGCTCCTACATCATTTTATAATATACTTTTGTGCTCCGCCTCTAAGGGAGCGAGATAATTGGCAAAACATAGGGTAATCATTTATCATTCTCACTCTGAAATTCAGTTTATATCAGTTGACTTATTTTCTCAAGTGGCATAGAACATATAACGAGGAATACGAATAGAGTGACAGAAACATGGATTAGAAACCGTCGATTAAGAAGAATGCACACTTCGATAAACGGTTCTTAAAATTGTAATCAAAATTCAAGGTATTTTTTACCTATAGTTTGGAATAGGGGCTCCATGTTATGGAAATTGCATGAAAATTGAGTGTTTATTGATCTGTTCCTCCATGATACTTTTCGTCATTCAAAATTTCTTATCTTTGATAAGTACTCACTGTTGTTGAGCTACAGAGTCATTTCTATTTGTTTATCTTCCTTTTAGATCTAATTTCTTGATTATCCTTGTTACAGATTGAAGATATGAACCTCGTACTTCATTCTGTAACCCATGTCTTAAATTATTTCCTCCTTTACTAAACTTATTTAGGTTTCTCTGCAATCAAATATATCATTCAGTTTTTACTATGTCTATCATTGACTTATAGAGTGGAATTGCTAGCCCCAAAACCCCCAAAATATTATCATATATAAAATAAAACAATTTATACGAGTATTGTATTAAGGTGTTGATAATTTTTGGGGCGAAGTCTCCCAAAGGATGAAATCTAGGAACGCTCCTTAACTTAGGTAAATCATACTCTTAAACTCTACAATAATCCTTTACTGATTCTGACTCTTCTAGGATTTTGTGTTTGATACAATGCATTTGGTGAAAATGGAAACTTAAGACTCTTCTTGAATTTGTTTATGACTCGAGAGTAATTATACATAGATTTGTCAAAACTTATTCCAAACACAGAATGTGCTTTTCTTCAGCTTGTTCTTTAAAAAAAAGTTAAGTATGGTATTGAAGGGATGAAAGAAGCGAACAAGACTCGATGGTGAACTCCGTGGACTAAGAAGATCCCTGAGGTCTTCAACTCTTACCTTAATTTAGTTGATCTATGGTGTATCTCCTATATTATTTCATATACTTCGTGTGCACCACCTCTAAGGGATGTTACGTTCAAAGATGAGACTTCATTCTTTATACTATCTCCTCCAACAATAAACTCCTTTAACTTTCTCTTCAGTCAACTGTATCATTCAGTTTTTTCCTCTCGATTATTGACTTCGGCATATCATACTTAAACTCTACAATTTTTGTTTTTTAATTCTGGCTCGTCTAGGATTTGGTGCTGGATACAATATGGTCGGAAAATTAATGCTTTCGACTCTTGTTGAATTTGTTTATAGCTCAAGAATACTTATAAACAGACTCGTCCAAAGCACATTCTAATACAGAACAAACTTCTTAAACTTGTTCTCTGAAAAAAGTGCTTATTAATCTTTCTTAGTATAAAAATGAACTATTCCGAGAATTGTCAATGAAATAAATGGGATTAAATATTTGCTGTGGAATTGTATAGATTTAGAATTACATTTCTAAATTAGAATCGAAGATAATTTACTGAGTGAAACTATAGTAACACAAAAATTAATTATATAATGTCAAGAGTCTTATTTTTATAAGATTAAAAACATATAAATTACATATATTTATTTCAAAATTAAATACACATCCGCACAAGAAATCTAGTTACTGGTAATAAATTCCTCAATTTAATTAATCTTTCTAGTGCAAATGTGATTCGTCTATATAGATTTTTCATTCTTAAAAGATTAGCGCCTGATAATAATTGTGTTGCGTCTTGACGAGGGAGAGACACAAGCTTATTTATAATAGGAGAGATCCAGGATGACCGAGAGAAATGAGGAGAAGAATTCACGTGGAGGAATAATGTAACACTGTTTATAAGATCATGTGTATTCTAACTATACCCTAATATATTTACAAAAGACAAGACTATTTATAATACGTAAAACACAGTACTTATAATACATAGACGAATATACAAGAAGATAAAAACATGTAAGGAAATATTAAATACATAACATCACCCCCCAAGCACCAAATCCATGGCGGTGCTTAAACAGGTTCCTCTCCATGAACAGCAGCCTATAGATCCGCTCCATCCATGCACAGGCGCGGACAAAACATGCTTCCTTGTACTGCAAAACTTTATCTCCATAGACGTACCGTGCTCTCAGCACGCGCACCGGAGAAAGGAGGACAATACTCCTCATCAAGGTTTTAAGGACCCGAGCACCTTGCTTGTCCCTGGGAGAAATAATATTCACCCTTGTTGAGATTTTAAGGACCCGAGCACCCTGCTCGTCCCTGGGAGAAATAATATTCACCCTTGTTGAGGTTTTAAGGACCCGAGCACCCTGCTCGTCCCTGGGAGACATCTTTCTCGATGTACCCTCATCCAACTCGGGATGATCTAGAAGAGAGACCGTTCCACATCCATAAACCAATGATGTGAACGGGAGAGTAGGAACAGTAGAGAACCAAAATTGCGTAGGAATAAATCCATTTTTAATTATGTGGTCCCTGACCCGGACACACACTTCACTTGTTGAAAGTGACCAAGGTTCTCTTCCTTCCTCCACGAGGCCCAAACTGAGGCACAGTCCATATTGCTCCGCCTTCTGCAGACGAACGAGCGTTCTCCCCATCGACGAAAAAGGGCTACCCAACTCCAACAGGGCTAGCTTCGCCGACGATCCCACAGCAAGGAGGTCACGTGATCCTGATCCCATCCTCGTCGCCAATGTTGCGTCTTGACGAACGAGAGAGTCAAACTTATTTATAATAGGAGAGATCCAGGATGACCGAGAGAAATGAGGAGAAGAATTCACGTGGAGGAATAATGTAACACTGTTTATAAGATCATGTGTATTCCAACAATACTCTAATATATTTACAAAAGACGAGACTATTTATAATACGTAAAACACAGTACTTATAATTATAGTTGATAATATTGTAGAGAAAAACTCGTGCGAGGAGGAGGGGGAAAAAAAAGACATATGGTATCATTGTTTAAAATACTGATGTGATTATTATCTGCCTGCTTTATTATGATTTTTGAGGGTGTAACGAATGTATTTATTAGCAAAATGTTTAATGAAGATATACTACGTATAATTGACTTCGACGTTTTTATCCGTTACAGTAGATTTGAAAACGTCACACTCCATGAAATTGTAATTCATTATGAACCTTATTCTCAGAATAATAGCTAATGAAACGACAAAGTAGAGTATTTGAAATATATTTGAAGCTCAAAGTTTAAAAAAGAAGGCTTTAATGAAATATAATCTACATACTAAAAAATAAACCATTAAACATTTAAGTTAAATATATAAAATTAAACAATTAAAATCATATAACTATTAATAATAATAAATTATAAATAAAGAATATTGAAATAATAGATTGATCCAGATAATTTTTTCTTGTTCTAACATCGGAATTCAGTTAAATATGTCATAACTTTAGGTTGCAATACACAAGCGAGACGTAGAGTTTAATCAAAAAATAATCACCCCTCTTCTTCATGTGGAAGTTGCTATATACAATTATGCACAGGATAGATATATCTCTACCGATGAGATCTAACTAATTATTCATAATAAAGTAAATGTCAAGATCATAAAATTAGACAATAAATATATTAATAAAAAATGTTAGAAATAAATTCATCTTAAAGATTTAGAGCAAAAGCTAATTATGTAGTAATGTCCGGCGATATTACTCCTTATTAAGAGCATCAAAAAATATTTTTCCCCGTTATTTAGGTATGCTTATATAACAACATACTATTATCATGAAGGATATACACAATTGTTAATTATAATGCAACACCCAATGTAACTACCCTCGGTGTTGTGACCATTTAAACAGTTGTTTTTGCCTTTTATGAGTTTTCTGAACACCATTTCTTGGAGCCCATCAACCATAGCTAAGCCTTAAGTGATAAAAAAGTAATATTTATTGACTATGTAATATTGGAAAACCTAATTATCATACCCAAGTCTTTAAGTGAAGAAACTAGTCTCAGACAAACTAGTTGCGAACCATCCAAAGCTACTATCCCCCGTTGCTGTGACCATTTAAGCAGTTGTTTTTAGCATTTAATGAGTTGTGTATCATACTTCTAGATATGTTTAACTAAAATAGAATCATATTTTATGGTTAGATTTAAAAATAATTGAATACTTACTGTGAGATGGTACAAAATTCAGAGTTCCATTTCGATATTAGTAAATACTTTTTACTGATAACTTGATCGTCATTTGGTGTGGATGACTCAAAACATTTTTATATGTATTTCTATATATGACATCAGTACTAACATCCTCCATTAATTTAATGATGGTTCCTCGGGAAGGGATATGTTTACCCTTGTATTTCTCCATAAATTTTATGAACGTAGATGATTAGCAATGGATAAGGTTATATTACATGCAATAAGCATCGTTGTGAGATCAAAGTTAAAGTTTGACTTGATGTATTCATCGTTAAATTGATTTTATAGATGAATATCCATACTCTTGTTATGAGATGAGGATAATGAGTGGCGTGTAATTCTAGACAGGGGACTAAAGGCACATTTATATCGACAAATCCGAAAACCATCTGTTTCTCATCCAGTAAGTATTTTCCAAATTCCTGGGCCTCCATTTTCATATATCCAGACAGAAGGCGACGTCATTTTGGGGATTTTATTCAGTTCTCTATCGACTATCACCATCTCATATATTAATATTGAATAATAAAGGCGGGAATGATCACGTTAATGATTGATAGAAGAAGATGTATATTTAATCAATGATGCCATAAGTAATTCTTCTTTTCTCCTCGCACTCTTTTGTATTCTTACCAAAATTATCACCCTTACTTATAATACATAGACGAATATACAAGAAGATAAAAACATGTAAGGAAATATTAAATACATAACAAATTGTTGCAGAACTACGTCTTGGAGTCCATTTTCTCGCGTGATTACATTTATTAATTTCCAGATTGAGGGATGCTGGCACTATAGAGAGGACTGGAAAATCATATGCCACGACTCAACTGAATTATTTGTCCTTGGTAATCCCTGTGCCACTCTATCGTAAATATTCCAGAGAGCTGGTGGATGTCTAGCAACTCTTCTGGCTAAACCGTACGGTCTACCTATGTATGTTTCTTCAAAACAGTCTGCAACGACTCGCAGTTTTTCCGGAAAAGTATCCGTCACCTCTTGGGAGGCTCCTGGAACCTGGTCCAGAGGTAAAAGAGCCAAAGAAAGTAGGTTTTTTTGCCTTTAATCGAAAATCTTCACTAGTTATGTATGTTTGCCTTAGTCCAGAAGTTTGGATATGTCTCCAAAGGGATTGCCTTAAATGAAAGAAGTAACCAATGAATTTTGTTTGTGGAAACGCATCCTGTGTTGCTGGTATAGTTGCCTGTTTAAAATCTGCCAGGATGCTTTCAGGATAGAAGACTCGGTCATGGCAACTAAGGAAAAGTCCATTCCAAGGTCTTCTATAACTTGTTGGGAAGTAATCCATAGAGTCATGGAATTACTGTCCCCATAACAAGTACATGGACAGTGAAAAGTTGGTAAAATATAGTCGGACAGACTTTAAATGTCCCATCCACGAACCAATGCTTATATTTAGTCATTAAGTCCAACATTTTTGTTGTGCCAAATATTATAATACGATGTTTAGCATCGACACCTGAATCATACAGGAGAAATTGTTCTCCAGCGTTCGTTTTCCAGAGGAATTTAAAATCCATTTCTTACTCCCTGTGATGGTGGAACCATGTTATTGTGCCGTATCCTCCTAAAAGTTTTGGCCAAATTTCAATTACTTCCTAAAAAAGCAGGTGCTTCTTTGCTTAAATTTTGGACATTGTTAGCAATAATTGCTCTTGTAGACTCGGAAGATGATTTAGCAGAATTTTTTATGGACGTGTACAATTTCTTGATTTCTATTTTTGATGGAACAACACTATCTTTAAACCTATGGACACATTAATGACATTAATATTCTTAATCTTCATTCAGAAGGGATAGACCTCATCTACTAAATACCTTGGACGTACCAAATTTTGTATAACGTGATTATTCTACAAAAAAATTTTTATGAATATGGTAGTCAACTTTTAGTTACAATATAAC
Source organism: Lepeophtheirus salmonis (assembly GCF_016086655.4). Lineage (NCBI taxonomy): Eukaryota > Metazoa > Arthropoda > Copepoda > Siphonostomatoida > Caligidae > Lepeophtheirus > Lepeophtheirus salmonis. Next base: position 13,443,028 of record NC_052139.2, read on the forward strand.
TTTGATCTACCGCATCCAAGTCATTGATGAATATTTTCAATATACTTTCTTTAGTTAGGAATAAACATTATTTTTTTAATACTAGGAATATTTTTTTCATTAAAATAGTGGAGAAATAAGTAATATATTAAGAATAATCGGATATTATGTAATAAACATGAAATGATCATGTCAAAAACAGACTAATAATAAGATCTTAATGAGTCATTTTTGCTGAATATAATAAATGTAGAGCTTAATATAATGATCTTGCTAAAATAACTGAATATGATATCTTAAGTGTGCTTTGTGATTTTGACTATTATTTCTTTAGAGATATATATTTTTGCAAATATTTAAATAATACTCAGGAAATAAAATTTTCTAAGAAAATACCTATATTCATATTGCTTAAACAGTTTGTAACACTGACTAATATAATAATTATAATACTGATAACAGTAATAATTTTGATAACTTGCATATCTAAAATTACAATAATTAAATAGCATTTTCCTATCGAAATAAAGTTGAAGGAATCAATAAGATACAAAAACAAAATAACAGATAACTCATAAATAGGGAATTAAATTTTGAGGAATATAATTTATTTATCCAACCAAATCGTATTATTATTTTGATACATTTTAACTATTGTCTTCAATAAAACACATTATAATCAGTTCTTATAGAAAACATTTAGTTATTATCTATCTATCCTAGATCTTTGCAAGAGTAATGTTCCTATATAGTGGGAAGTTGTTTAGAAAAGGATTCCCGACTTAATAAGTTTGGGAATTGCAACAACATTCAGATATTCCATTTGAAGTATGCGTAAGTCACTTATATTTTTTAAAAACACATAATCACTTAAAAGTTCCCAATAACAATTTATATGTAATAATATAACAGAATATGTTTTCCAATGACAAAATAGACTCAAAATTAATAAAGAAATCAAGGGTGAGCATGAATTGTTCAAGTTATATAATTAGCCATATAGAGCACACATCACAAACTCCATTTTATAAATGGAATTATATCAATGTGATAGATATGAATGATTTCAGCATTTCAGGACACTGAATGACTCTTATCAATGAATGTTTTCTTAGAGTAGGAGACGAATCAGAGTTGACTTAAGGAGAATTGACTCAATAATTTCATTGAATGATAGAGGAATTGATGTGTTCTTGAGCATAGAGGTGATAATTCACACGATCAGAAGTCAATAGTCCCTATCAAAGATCTTGATGTGAAGAACCATCCCTCCATTAAAGGAGACGATATCCCTTGAACAGAACATGAAGTTAAAGCAAGGATCAGAAGGCATAAGACTAGATATCCAAAAATAATTTTATTAAGAATGGAAACGATGGTCCAACATAACCGAATGCTTCGTAGGAAAGATCCATCTAACTTGGTTTGTTTATTTTTCTTTCGATGTTAATAATACAACGGCAATTTTGATAAATTCAAACGGATTATATGGCCATTTTCTAGCTAAAATTGGAACAAAATTTGGAATATTTTGACTAGATTTTGGAAATTAAGTAACGTAAAATAGATATAAATTTAGTTTAAGTTATCAATATTGTATTCAGTATTCATTTATGCAAGAAAGTCAACATTAATAGGGAAGTTCTTGATTGCGTTAAAAATAGCTTAGCGGAAAAGAAGCACGCTGAAAAGAAGCTATGCTGTAAAAAGTGCGCCCTAAAGAACCCTGCTGAAATGTATGACCGCCAATAAAAACTTATTCCAATCATCTCATGGACTTGAAACATTTTCCTCATTTATCATATATATATTATTAAATTTAACATTAATATATTAAATTTTTATAATTTAATGTAATATTAATATATTTTTATATTAGTATTTTCTCTTATAATACTATAGGCAATATCACTATTTGTAATACGTAGAAGGGTTCCATTGACGTCACAAATTGCGTCGTCGGGCAAAATAAACAATATCTAGGGATTTAAAGTCAATATATTTGTCAAATAAAACAAACTTTGTGAAAATTGTCCATTAGGATTAACTACAAAGAGTAGCATGAATTATGAAAAAAAAAAAAAAAAATACAAAACACCTGCAATAAATATATATTTACACCTCACCTTATTTTATAACCAATCTCATATGTATGTTGTTTCAGCTTTTATTATATAAATTTCATAAGTATAATCTAGTTCGATTTAAAGTAGCTGACTCTACGTATTTTGAACTCAGAAAAGGTATAACATAATAGTTGGCTTTTTATATTAATTTATATCAATAAAGGGCCTTCGTTTAGAATTTTTGTCATTTCATACTCGGTCAATGATATTTATTTTGATGAAATTATCAAATAAATATATATAATTATTAATAACTATTCTTTAAATAAAAATCAACCGTTGGTAACACGAAAATACAAGAATAATAGTGATACTTGCTTTAAATTCAATAGCAGGCATCATATACCAATGTTATTATTAAAAGGTTTTTTCATTATTGTTTTTACTTTATTACAGAATGCCGTAATAGTAACAATGCATTGCATTTTTAAAAAATTCGATGTTGTCCTTACTTTTCTTAGTGTCTAACTTTTGTTATTTAATATTTTTATAAATTAAAAAAATACATATTGAAGAAAAAAAATAAAAACGAATATTTTCGCCAATGATAATATTTTAAAAATTTAGAAGGAATAGTGTAAAGTCTATATTAGGTAGAAATTCTTCACATTGAATGAAATGAGAATCATTCAAAAGATTCAAAAATTGAATAGTGGGGATTACAATAATGTATTTAGTAAGGAATATTGATATTGTGCTTTAACCTTCATAAAAATTTCGTTTGTCTAGTTGTACTGTACAATATTATTATTACTATTGAATAAATTAACTAGACTCTACTCATATTTAAAAGAATATACCTATCAATAAAGTAAAAATATAAGTATGGCCCTCCCTTATCTCCTCTTGCACACTATATTTTCGTTTAAGGTATGTATTCATTGGATAAATTGCACAAAAAGGGGAGACAATAAGTATTTGATGCCTTTCCCGTTTTGTAAATTTGTTTACTGACAAAGAAAACAACAATCTATAATTTTAATGGTAGATTTATTTGAAGAGTGAGATACATTATATAAAAAATAAAGTACTTAGAGGAAGAAAAATGTTGAGCGTAAACCAAAGAACACCATTTCCACTGTCAAGCATGGCTGACACAATCATTGTGAGACATATGTATATATTAATATATATATTTTTTCATAATAAGCATTTTTTTAAGCATACAAAATGCAATAGTGAAACTAGTCTCATCGATGAATTTGTGAATGAAAATAAAGATAAAATTGTCTTTTCCAAATTAAAAATAAATTCAAAGCTAAATATTGTATTTTAAGCTTATCGATCTAAAAAATAAATAAAAAACTCATTTTCACAATACTAAATTGATTTATATGATACCAATAGTAGCTTAGGGTTTAATTGTTAAGAAGATTTGTTCCCAAAGAGTAGCATTTGAACCTGTTGCTTTTTAGTATCCATTAAAATGATTTAAAATTAACTTTAAAATACCGATTTTAGATCGATAAACTTCATTTCATGATTTAAGACATGAAATAGACATTTTAAAGTTTTACTTCTTCGCAAATGTGTCGTACTTCTTTGTCAGACATATTCACTCTATATATTGAAAAACGTAAGATCCATTTTAATTACTAACCTAGATAATATTTGGTCTCCAACTTCTTGTTATCTCGAGCAGGTTTTTCTTTTGTATTCGGATCTAGAGTCTGTGTTGAGAATATATTTACCCAAGTAATATATAACCATCCAACACTTTCTCATATGGTACTTAAAAACGCCTTGAAAATAGTTACTATAACACAGTTTCTATATAAAAACACAAGATATGTTATGATGAGGAAAATTCTCTGTTTTTAGTATCACTGGAAGAATTGTAAATACTCGAAGAATTTCACAATTAAGAAAAGATTGAGGATCTTGAATTCATTTTTGTTAACTCTCTCGACTATATAATATATATAAATTTTGTCATTGACCTCCCTTGATGATTTCTTGTCTCATCTAATGCAACGAAAATATCCTTTTCTTCCCCATTCTCTTTTATTCTTTTTAGTCAAAACTCCTTCAAAAACAAACCAAAAATAATCAAAGTTTCAGTTAACACTCCATTGACCTGGTGTGATTTCTTGTTCATCTAATGCAACGTTTTTTCCCCCATTCTCTTTTATTCTTTTCAAAACTCTTGTTAACACTCCATTGACCTGAAATATTTCCAAAAACTTGGAGAAATAGAGAAGGATCCAGAACATTGAAAGACATAATGAACTACACAAATAACTTGGCTATGCCCAAATGGAAGGATGTGCCGTTTTTTCTTTCGTTTCTTTTCACATTTGTCAATTCTATACATAGAAAGATAAATCATTATACAATAAAATCTGAGCTTCAAAGCTTTTTTCCACAGTTCCATTATACCAAGGTTAATACAAATACAAGGTTATACCATAACGCATGGACGACTGATGTTAGACTTCCACCACTCTTTTAATATTGACGTCATAGTAGATGTGTAGTTGCGTGTTTTTATCTAAAATATGTTTTTTCTTGCCCAGTAGTCGGCACGATACATTAAATTGAAAATTCTAGCAATAGTGACGTCATAGACTATGAGTGGTTGTGTGTTTTATTGAAATCTGCCTGTCTTGCCCCGCAGTCGGTACAGTACATCAGATTGAAAATTCTGGCAAGCCCGATTACATGATGGTTTAGCCTTGTACTTCTATTAACCTTGCCTTCTACCATTTACCGTTTCCAGCACCTGGATAATAAGGATGGAATACTTACCAAGACTTAAGTACTATTTTCAGATGATTTTAAAGAGGAATAGTCTCACAAAACCTCTCCTTTATGTTTTACTCTTGAAAAATAGAAAAAAGTCAAATATTTACGACATGATAAGATCAACCCTGTACGTTAAAAAACTTTAATTTACAAGTAATCTATTGCCCTGGGTAAAGTGATGACTATCAATTTTTGATTTCTAATCGTATAATATATTTTGCAACAAATTCAAGGTTTTTTTATTCACACTTAGCCTCAACTGTCATAAGATAAATATATTTTTTTGTTGGAAAAAACATTAGGTAATTATTATATAGGCAATAGTTATTAATTATTACATATATACACTGAATTAATTATACCTTCAAGATGAGTATGATTTGACTCGAATTCTAAGCGAAGGCAATTAATTCATAAATATATAAATGTGTTATCCGATTCTATTGAGGATTGTTTTGGAATTATTACAGTCTATCTATGTACGTGCGTATCACGTATTATCTATTTTCATAACCGGGAGACGTATCTCAAATAATGACAATACATATATTATAAATACATACTAGAATAAATATAAAAATCCAAATTCTTTGTAATACGTTTTTTTATTCTGTACTTAATACCAAGAGTGAGCTGCTTTAAATAAGACATGAGTCAATTTATACAAATAAATGAAAGAAGCTAAAAGAACATACACTATATTTTTATAATATATATTTGGCAGAGTTATATTTGTAACTCCTTGTTAGACTCCGAGTTGAACTGAGGATCCACATCGGAGTTGTTTTTGTAGATATGTTACAAAAAAGTTCAAATTCATAGTTTTCCCCCTTTCAAACCTGTTTTATCTAATAGAAAGTGTTAAAAAAGACATTTTGATTCCAAAATAATGTCTTTAGCTTCAATATTAAGGAAGTTATGCCCAATTTATCATCGAAATTTAACGCAATTTTTTCGTAGTGTTATGTAATAACCTACTCTAAATTCTGTGATCTAATAAAATATGACATTTCAATAAAACAATATTTTACACATCGGCGTTTATAATTTTAGGTTGGCAGAGGATTTTTCTCCCTTTAACGCGTCATTGAATGTGTTAATTAATTACTTAGCATCACATCCCACGTATTCCTATAATGTCCTTGTAACAACAAAAGTGGCTTTAGTAAAGAATCAATGTAGGTCAGAAATGTTCTCATCAGATAAGTTGTTCACCAGGTTAATGTAATATTCATACAATTTAAATCCATCGTTACGTAAATATTCAAATACATTGAATGTTAAAATGCTCCTTAAAGATTCAGGGTTAAATAGTTTTATCATATGAACTCAAAAACGACATTTATTTTAATAGCTTTGGCGAGTATAGCTTATTTAACTTTATTAAGTTCGAGTTATAGAATAAATATCGCGATTGATCTATTTTTCTCCTCTTATTGTGTCCCAAAAACTCAAGTTTAAGCCAAATTAGGAGTGGATTTAATTTATCAAGTTTTCTCATACCAGAAAATATAATTGAATTAGTCAGTAAGACTAGAATTAAAAGATAAATTGCATGTGACTTTGATTGGAATTTTGCATCTCAGACTGCTTATAAATGGTTGAGAGATATCATACAAATAGCAAGTATTAATATTGAAGCTTTTAAAACCCATGAAACCGGCTATTGTAGATTTAAAACAAGCTCATGTGAGTTCAGGAAGGCATTAAGCAAGGTTTTTGGTGTGATAAATCCTGAGATTTTCATCGGTTTTATAATGTTTCTAGAAGGAAATAATTAATTTATAATTCTCAAAATATTATTTTTTTCGTTACATGCCGGTATTAAGATTCGAAGTTTACGACGTAGTGCAAATGGATTTAGAATATTTAATAAATTATATAATATTTATGTTTTAATTTTTGTTTGGTTTGAAGTCAAACAACTTTGTAGGATTCCGAATCTAACATATATCTCTTGAGAAGATAAATGTTTAAAATATAATTTACTGATTTTTTCTAAACGCTTATTATGTTATAAAAGTGTATTTAAGAGCGATTATTGAGTAAATTAATTGATAATTACATAATAGATAATGTTTCTTGACAATTGTGAAGTATATTAATGATATTAACAATTAAAATTATTTACATGATGATTAATTGTAAGTAATGGTGTAATGCAATTTATTTGCTTAATTGATTTAAGCTATATTTTAGTCAAATTTTCAAGTGGATGACAAAACAACTAGTTTTTGAAGTAAATGGTAATATTTAAAAGATATAGAAATAACTTATATTAAAAAAAAACTAATGGGTGAAAAAGGATTCAAAAATTGAATAGTGGGGATTATAATGCGGGTATATTTCATTTGGAATATCGATAATATTCTTCGACTTAATAAAAAATTCGTTTGTCTAACTGTATTGTATAATTTTATTATTAATATTAAATAAATTCACTATAATCTACTGTTACTTAAATAGAATATACATATCAATGAAGTAAAAACATAAATATGTCCATACCGTATCTCCTCTCGCATACTTTCTTTTTCTTTCAGTCAGGGTTTCTCAAACTTTTTCAGGCTGGCGCCCTATGACTTCCAAATAAACTTCTAGCACCCTCCTTCCCCTCCCCCCCTAAACACATTTCTTCCAAAATCAAACTAACACAGTAATGAACTAAACACAAAATATATTTTTGAAAAATAAATTAACCATACGTTTGCACAATTCCTGCTTATGTGGTTGGTGTACTTCGTCTACGGATATTAGTTTCTCCACAGAAGGTTGAAACTAACTGAGAAGAATACGTATATCCCTACGTTCAGTAATTCTAAATTTGTTTGTTTCTTTTGAAATAATCAAGACAACTGCACTAAAGGCCCGTTCTACCAAATATGATGTTGGAATAGCAATAAAATATATATTTACCTTGTTTACTTAAAGTTTAAGGTAAATATTCATTGGATACATACATCGTACAAAAAGTGATTGATTTATTTTAACAGTGAGATACATTATATAAAAAATAAATTACTTGTAGGAGCAAAAATGTTATGTGTAACCCTAAGAATACCATCTACACTTGTAAGCATGGATGGTAGAAACATTATGTTTTGGGTGTGTTTTTAAACTAAGAAGAAGGTGCATTGAACGCAGGATGGATCAAAAGAACAATTAAGACATATGTATTTTCAATTTTTTTTTTCATACTACTGTCAATTATCGATAATTTTTGTTTAGCCTTAGGGATAATCATAGCTATCATGACTATAAATGGTGTAAATTGGGAGTATTTTTTTTTTTTTTTTAAATTGGTAATCAGGAACATGAATTTTCTTTTCTGATGGTGTTGTCATTATTATCTTATTCCTGTATCGTGAACATCTTTTGCAACTAGATTCATTTATACTTAATCCATATTGAACATGTGCTCATAAAATACAAAGAGTAACCTTTAGGATTTTTGTGGAGTTATAATTGTAAGTCCTTCAGATTCATTTAAACTCATTTAAGACTTTAAATATTTGGTTTCAGGTATCTGAAGCTGCTGCCCTTGTTTTTATATTCTCATTGAAAGAGGTTATGCAGAACAGGTAAAAGTATGTAGTTGGTAACGACGTCAATTTAGTTGTTTTAGTCACCATAAAAGCCAGATAAAAACCAGATTTAGAATTCACAAATTTTAATATGACTGGACTGAAGAACTGCTGTTTTTGTACACCAATCCAACATTATCAAGAAATCTAAAGGAAAAACAAAGGAATGCTTCTTAGGCAAAACAATTTACCAAGTTTACTAAACCTTAAAAAAAATTGCTCAATTATGCAAATTATTCCTAAGCTAGGTATTATTTAATGATTAAGGAAATGCATATAAACAAATTGAATGCATTAGGAGCATGCTGAAAATTTGAATAACGCAGTGTTAAAAGAACCCTTGATTTTTCAACGTTAATATGCAACCCGTTGTTAAATGGAAAGTGGATAGACTCTTATTTGACATACATAAATCAACATTTTGTACGATAAAATTGGTTCCATATAAAGGAGATATAAAAAATAGTATAAAAAACAAACCAATACTTAGTGTAATATAATTTTGAACTAAAAACATAGCAACTTTTTTCTAAAATCATTAACACTTAAAAGACCAATTTCTACTTATTTTTTTTAAATGTTAAGAGCTTCTGTATACAGAGTCGTTCAGGTAAATCTTGACTACCTTTAACTGCATCCTGATTATTAAGGGAAGAAAGTAGAGTTTTGATATTTTATTTACAAGTTCTAATAATAAAAAAAAAAAAAAATCCTTCATTGTTTCCGCTATCTTTGACAGCCATTTGCGAGGCCTAAATGATTTGCAGACCTCGTCAACGTCCGCATGGAGACTTTTTTCCTGATTCACAAGGTGAGGAAAATATAATTATTCGTATAGTTGTTTTTTGAGACGTCAACCCCATTTCATTTATATTTTAACCCTTTACCTTGAGCTTCAGAAAACAATTTTTGTGTTTTTGGTATTGCATAAGCCCCTAATTTGACAAATCAGCACTCCCGTCTCATCCCCACCAGATTTTGAAAGATGCACCCATTCAAAATTTTAGCATCTTAGGTTCAACATTGTGGGCACGTTAATTAATCATAGTCGTGGTCTCAGTTAGATAAAACAAATGGAAGAAATTCAAAATATAACTATGAAATATGTACTCATTGTGAAGGGATCTCTTCATTCTTTTGATCCTGGAATCCCCTTCCAAAGGAAGAAGTCCACTCTACTCCATGTGATGCTTAGTAGTTTTCATCCTATCGTTCCTATTGGAATACAGAAACCAAATTTGAACATCTCTTGAGATCAAATGAAAAGTATCTTCCTTCAATTCCCTCTATTCCTCTAAAATATCATACTTATAAATTTGTTAAAACATATACAGTTTGACCACCCATAAGCTATCCATAGAAATATGAATAATATAAATTTTGTTTATTTAATTAGTATTACATTTTTTAAGTAAACAAGAAAACTTTGATTATTTACTTTTTATAAATATATACGAGCTACATTTAAGTATGTTTTTGATAATTGTATACTCTTGAAAGTGAAGAGTTATGAAAAAACTGAAACACACTCTTAAAAAGTGTATCTTTTAGTCATTAAATTTTTTGTAAACTTATATTTGTAGCACTGAACAAATAGAAATAAACTCACACATAATTTCAAAATAAAGCTCTCTTTCTTTGTTAATCTACACTTGTGGCATAAATGAACACAATATATAAACTCTAGTTTTTGCTGGAATTACTTATACTAGGTAACAGTACTACATTCAACGACAACATGAAGGGAATTATTCAAATTTCCATTGTCTCTGCCTTAATCCTTGGAGTATTTGGAGGATTTGAAAGTAAGTATAAGACATTGGAAAACCTTGGATTTATGTCTTCTAAATTATTTATTTCATCAAAATAGATGTATGTAAAAACACCATGCCCACTTGTATAAGGGATGAAGTTAGATGTCTGGACCCAGCGTATTACTTTCAATGTTCAAGAGCATGTGGATGTACAGGTAAATTAATTGTTACAACATTTATTTTTTGTCAAATTTTAAAATTTTTCTTTATCTAGGTTCTTGTCTGGATTCAAATGCTGGGTGTCTTGACGCATCTACGATTTGTATAGAGAAAGATGAAAGAAGGAGGTGTCCAAGATTTTGCGGTGTTTGCGAAGGTAAAATACAATTATACAATAAGTTTGCCTATAGATATTCTCTCATGTATTTCCTAAATTACTTTACTCATTATCTCCATTATCTCTGTCTTAAATCTAGGCTGTAACAACTTGGTTCATGACGATATATGTGGAAGAAATTTACATAGGTGTAATGAATACAATGTAAAGTATTTGTGTGCCCAAACTTGTGGAAAATGTAGTGGTAAGTTAACTATTGATATTAAATGGAAATATATATATATGATTTGATATATTTTGTTTTCTTTTAATCAAATAGAATCATGTAGAAACAAATTGGCTTCTGATGATGCTTGTGATAGATTTAATCAATTTGGATATTGTTTCAGTACCTCTCCATATAGTTCAATCATGAGAGATGTATGTTACGCCTCATGTTCATCAGGATGTAGAATAAGTCATATTCCTTAAAAAAAACCTTCGTTCTATAACTGGAATATGATTATTAACTAACAATGTAACTTTTAAAATAACTTTTTCAATAAAATAGCATAAATTAATCAAAATCACATTATTATTTAAAAAAATGTTCCATTTTTTTGTGGTAAGATTGAGTTGCACCGTTAGTAAGTTTAAATGTTTATTCCTTGTGGCGTAGTTTAATCCCAAAAAATATATTTTTTAAAGTCCTTAATCAAAAATATTGAGAAAAAATATATATTTACTTATAAAATATGCTTGATTAAATGAACATTTTTTATTGTTTGGATTGGTAAGTGTCATTTAGAGAAGAGAGGTTGCAAGAGATTTTTATTCTTAGTTGTTAAATCTTATGGATTAAGAATACATCCTTCTCTAGGAACGACTGCGTTTCGAACCCACCCACAATTGAATTGAAAGTAATAATATCTAATTAGCACTTGGTTCATTGATCTCCCTCTTTCCGTTAAGCCTATTTTTTCTTTTTTTGTATATACGGAAAGCAAATTTTGTTTATTTCCTTCCTCATTTTTATTATATAAACAAACGTAAAGATAAGCTGATATCTTCCCAATTATTTTCACCATGTTAGGTTAATTACGTTAATTTTCAATTTATTTATATCTAAATATTGCATGCTCATATTTCATATGTATAACTCTATCTATGAGTGAACCACACAATAAGGAAACTCGATGAAGAAATAAATAAGTCAAGGAAATTTCCAATTGCGTCTTTCAATGAGTCCTTAGCTCAATTATAGCAGCTATAACTTCTCCTTATTTGTAATTTCTGGAAACTTTATTGAATTCAAATAATTTATTAGAGGTTTGACTCATGAGTTATAAAATTTGAGTTTAAGGAACGATTGGTGATTGTGATTTTTAAGCATACGAATTTAACATGGATTTATCATAAAACTCATAGTAAAAAGAAACATAAGGGAACATAAAAAATTTACGTACGACTAAAAAATATATTACAACATATTATTGAAATTTTCATAAAATTGGAATCACTCGTTACAATAGATAATGAATGCACTACCAGAATATATCGATGAGATCTCTCCCTCATGGAACGCTGTAGGTCCCTTCGTGTGAATCTACACTGGTGGACAACCGGTATATTTTATGTTGTACATTCATGCAAATTTCAATATTCTTCCAAGATCTCTGGTCTCAACTGGATGTTGATGCATATGATGAACTTCTTCTAATTATATGCATAGTAGATGTGAATGGACAATAAAACTATTGTAAGTGTATTGTAAAATAATTAGTGATGTAAATCGAGTGTATTTTTTAGCTGGCACGCTATTTTAAAATTGCTAATTTGAAAAATTAATTTTCTATTCGTCAGCTGTTGTCATTATTATTTGATTAATTGTTGTGAATATATTTTTCTTCGACATTAAATTATATCCAAAACCTGAATGACCATGATGATTTGTTGTGGAGTTTTGATAGTAATTACGTGTTAGACTCGAGTATAATTGAAAATCGAAATCAGCGTAACTCTTGCCAATCTTCTTGTTAATTTCCTTCTCTTCTCCAACGACCATTTTTTGGTACGCAGATAAATCAAACATTGTATTTTAAGGTAAAATATCACGCTTCCATCTTAATACTGTGTTAACTGATTATGGTTTAACTTTAATATATTCATATATTATTATTTTATTTTTAATCACGTTTAGTAATTGAGTAAGTAGAAGTTACGATATCATTCTTATTCTTCGCTGATAAGATATTATTAGGCATTGTAATAATCAGAGAAAAAGTAGTATATATATGTATGAATATATTAAAGTTGTATTATCGGAATGTTATGTTAATTCATTATCACTCAGCCTATTTTGTATGTATATATTAGTTATGTTAATTTAGAATAACACATGGCGCAATCGGTAGTATGTTAGAATTCGAAATAAAACAAGAGTCATCCAGGATGATCGAGCTTCGGAAGCTCAGGAGGAAGCGAGGTGGTTATAATGATATTATCTAAAAAAATGAAGAACTTATTTGTGAGTTATTGGAGGAAGAAAGGAGTATCCATCGCATGGAATTCGCCGTAGGATCTGCTCATAAAGCTTTAGGGAGCGAAACTAAACTCAGTGATGAAATTATTTGTTCTCTGCAAGAGGATAGTTTGGATTACAAGTCAGAAGTAAATTATTTGGTTGAACAAGAGCTGAGAGTCTATGAGTTTTGTTGTGCTATTGAGCAGAGGAAGAAAATGTTGAAGAAAATCAATGAGAAAGAATGTGCTCAGATGAATGCAACAGAAAAAAATCTCATTAAGCTTCCAAGACCAGAGGAGCTGAATCTGAACATCGAGTTCGAGGACTTTGAGGAGTGGCGCTGGAGATTCAGAATACATAGTGAGTCTTCAAACGATGAAGCAACAGGTTACTGTTCTATGGAGCTTGTTATCGAACAGTATGGTTCGAAGCGTTCGACACAATTTACAAATGCCAAAAGACGGAAGCAAATCTGGGAAGATATTCTCGATGCTATTTGAAAAAAACTCAGAGACAAACGTTCTATCATTGTCGATAGGTTTCAATTCGAAAATAGATATCAACACGAGAATGAGTCATTTGATGTCTTTCTCACGTCGCTGAAGGAATTTTCTGAGAGATCAGATCTTTGCAAAAGTTGTGTCAACGATAGATAAGTCTCGAGAATTGTTGCAGGTTTACAATATGAAAGCACGAGGCGTCATATTTTTCGAGATGAAGATCACTTGCTTGGGAAAAAAAATACTCAAGTTTGTAGTGGAAGAGAGTTTGGTCTTTTCAATGAAGAAGTTCTGAAATCCAGTTTCAATAGTGAAAAAGAACTAAGTAGATCCAAAGAAGTTCAGGCACCGATAAAATTCAAGACAGCTGAATTGCGCAAGATGTGGTTGTAATGCTCATGATAGATGAGAAGAATGTAGGGCTTTTAATCAAAAATGTTTCATTGTGAAAAGCTGGTACACTTTGCTCGGATTTACAAGCACAAGATGGATGAAAAAGTGACGAAGAAAGTGAAAACTTGTCACACAAGGTCGAATTCTGTGGGAAATTCAAGACAAAAAGCACCCACTATCATGTTAAATTTCGAAGTACGTACGAAAAACTATACAAATAGATGTGATTTTAAGTTATCCCAGATACGAGATGTAAAACATTCATTTTTGGAGAAGAAATCGTCCGAAGCCTTGAAGTGGAAGATCTACATGAAGAGGAATAGTTGTTCCAATTTGACTATGTAAGTCTATATTAAATGCTTTACACGACAGTCATCAACGAAGCAAACAAAGTCAAACCGTGTGGTGGGCAAAGATTGATTAAGACATAGAAGAAAAAGTTAATTCGTGTGACTTATACCAACGATATCAATCATGACAAGCCAAAGAAGACATATGGAGTGAAAATGAACCAACAAATCGCACGTTTGAAGAGGTGTCGCTATATATATTTCAAATTGGGAAGAAATATTATTTAGTTATGGTTGACCGTTATTCTGGGTATCCATTGTTGTTCCCATTTGATAGATGCCCAAAGACAAAACAAGTTTTGAAAGCAATAGTTCCAACTTTTTCTATCTTTGGAATTCCATTGAGATGTCGATGGGATGGGTGACCTCAATTCAAGTCAAATGAATGGAAGGAGTATCTCAATTAATGGGGAGTAGAGGGCATTATATGAAGTCCTTATCATCCTGAAAGCAATGGTCATGCTGAAACATGTGTAAAAGCCATGAAGACTATTGTTGAGACCGGCAACATCAACGAAAAATTGTTTCTTAGAGCAATATTGGAATGGAGGAATTAATTTTGTTGATGGATGACCAATTTTGTTTGAATCTTTTGAATAAAGCAGCATCTGGTGACGATGTGGCATCCATACACTCTTGGAAAACAGTTTCAAAAACTAATTCTATCAGATTGTGTCTTCAAGCAAATGTTAAAAGTTTTTTTAAGTATTTTTTAAGTAGAAGTTTCACTACTGTTGCCGGTGGTTGAGCTTATAGTGTCAAAACAGTTTGATTTGTTTTAATAAATATGTATGTAGTCTTTGTTTAATTAAAAATTCAATACAATGTGGGGAACCAAATTTGAAACATTTATTCCTATTAACATTCTCATGCTAGTTTTACTAAACCACAATAGTTAGGTGAATCACTCTTTTTGCAAAAGATTAACTGTAGATACAAAATTTATCTTGTACCTTATGCCAACCTTCTTTGCAGCAAACATTGCCTCCACACGGCCCATGAAAGCCTAGCACAACGAAATCAAGAATTCTTCTAATATATCGGCCTTACTGATGCTTTAGAATCAATTACATTTTTTGGAAGTGTTGCTCAAGCATTCGTCTCAAGTTTCCCCCACACAACCGAGTCCAGAGGAGAAGGGAGCCATCATTTCCAAATTCTATAATCATTCTCCATTGACACCATACAATTGATGTGTGAAGATAAAAACTATAAAGATAGATTAAATCAAAGTGATGTTTCTATTATACTTCCCTGCACTGTACAGCTAGTAAACTATAAAGGAGCCAAGTCATAAATGAATGTTCTGGTTGTTAGGAGCTTGGGCTATGCTACTTTTGAGCTCGAATTAGAATGTAATAGACGAATAAATGATTTATAGATATTTTCATTTAAAAAGGAAATCATTCGACTCGAGGTCTAAGAGATTTCTTTCGTTTGAGAGGTTCAGGCAAAATATATAAAGATACTTGTGTATTTGGAGATCACTTTTCTATTACGTTTATAGAAAATTACGTTGTGAAAATTTCTACTTACTTAAATTATCAACGGCTTAGGCTTAGAGAACCAATCAAATCTTTAGTGCTCTTTACTGCATATTTATAAAAAAGGCGAACTCTACATACACCTATGAGTAGCTCTCAGGATAGCCTACATTCTGCCTTTATTAATTAAATTTAATTTTTTATATTATTAATTATTAAAATGTATTATATATAACTTATGACGAACTCTTAATAGTACTGAGTAGTTGTAATAAAATTACAGTTATGTAGCACGCCCACCCAAAAGGAAGCTGGAATATTTTTTCTCAAAAATTGAACATGAAATAAATTTTCCAAATTAAGTTAAATAGATAAAACAGAGGTATTAAAACTACAGCTAACAATCTCGGGTATCTCAATTCATCCCAGAAATTTGAATTTAAACCTTATAATTCACCGTAATATTTCTTTGAAATATTGTCTATCATTTTATAGATATAAATGATTGAACCTTTGCATATAATATTCGTGCATTTTTCATTAAAAATATATAGTTTTTAACTAAATCCATACGAAAAATGTTGTGTGTGTCTTTGTTTTGAACCTCAGTCACTGCTTCCTCCTTTCCAAATAACCGTGCTCCAGTTGAGGGCATAGGAACTATGGGAAGTTTAAGTTCAAAATGTGAAAAATAGTTTCTCCTTCAAAGTTTATTCAAACAACAAAAAAGACAAACTGTTGATGGAAAAGTGGACGAGTTTGCTCACATTAAAGAGAAAGAATACCTCGGTTCTTGGCCAGGTTCAGTCTCAACATGCTCAGGGAGTCGTGAAGTGGAGAACTTATTTGAGGCATCTTTTCCAGACTATTGGGTTCATCGCAAATCAGAATGGGCTTTTAGGGGCGATTCCGAGAAAAGAGAAAAGTTGACAGAATTTAATGAAAACAACTGAGGAAACTTCTAGGAGTTTTTGTCCCAGCGTTCACAGGAAAATTTGATTCTCAAGGATGAACTGGAGGGCGAGGTCAAAAATTTGGTTCAGCGGGGGCAGGTTTTGCGAAGTTGACTTCAGCTGACATCCAAAATGAGCTAATAGAAATTATAGCATCAATGAAATCTTAACAGCTAAGAATAGGAATTCACCTCTACTCCCTCAATGACTTGAAGACATTAAAAATACAATAACAATAAATGAATATATTAAAATTAAACTATAATGAGTAAACACAGCATTCAACCTTATAGTTTAACTTAAAATACAATGTTTAATTTAAACGACCTGCACACCAAAAAACGATCGTTGGAGAGGAGAAGGACAATTAACAAAAAAATTGGCAAGATTTACGCTGATTTTGAATCTGAATTATTCTCGCAGTATTTTTCAGAATGGCCTCCCAAATGACATCGTCTTCATACAAGACAATTCAATTTGAAGAATCACAGATTCGACACCTAATCATCGAGATGTTCGCCATTGGCTGTTTCAACTCATAATGTCAAATACTTTCGAAAATTACGGATTCAACACAGTAGAACATCATTCATCTTGTAAACTAGAAATTTGTACAAGTCTTTGTCTTCATATGCATTTACCTTCAGCATTTTTTGCGACCGTTTTCACATCCTGCACAGTGTAGGAGTAAGGTATTTTTGCGTTCTTTTGATAGCTCATTGAACAGGAAAGAGTAATTCTCGAATCTCATTATGGAGCGGAGATATGTGATAACGTCAAGTACGTCCTATGAATTCAGGCATATATTGCACTGGAAACTATCTCTTGTAAAATAATAAGAGAAGCCTTTTCCAACGGTCATACTGCAAAATACCTTTCTACTCTAGTTCAAAGAAGAGACTGAAAAAAGTAGACACAATAGTAATTTTGAAAAATTCCATCCACAATTATCACCAGAAGGGGCTTAGGTATAGGTCGACAACATCCTCACTTTTTACCAATAAATCGCAAGCGAGTCCGGAGAGAAGAAATTAATCATTGGGACACATCAATCCACATTTTTTTTCTTCCTGTTGTACCATGTCTCCTCCTGGTACATCCAGTATCCTACTTTTGATTAATTTCGAAAACACTATTAGTTATTGCACGACATCAAAAGACTTTGGAATTATTTGTCGTAGGTAACTACCTATGTCAAGTTGCACGGGCGTTGAATTATCTTTTAAATTGTAAAACTTATGACAGTTAAAAAAAAAAGATTTTTTGTAACATATTTCTTCACTCTCCTCTATTAATGCCATCTACTTGTCAATAGTTGTTTTTAGGTACAAAAAGCAAAATCATAAACTTTCGTTTTGATATTTCCCTTTAAAATGGGATTTGTAAGCATTAGAATTCATCATCGACTTATCATAAAAAACTCTTAGTAAAAAGAAACAGAGGGGCACATATACAATATGAGTAACATAAAAATAAATAAAACAAAATATTCTTGATAATTTCTTATAATTGGAGTCAATCATTACAGAGACTTTTGAATTCTCTCAAAACCCATTAGGACGCATAAGGTATATGGACTTCAAAGACAAGTAATTGAAATACTATAATGTTTACTTAGACATAATCAACACAACTCTATCAGACCAATTAAAGAAACATTGAATGATAATAATAATAATGTGATATTGGGTAATTTATCATTTAAATCATTTATTCATAACTGTAAAAGTAACAAAAGTACTTAAAATCAAATTTCACTTATTGAACGACTGGCTTTTTAAGGAATATTATTATTTTTACATCCTGATGTGCAAGTGCCGTGACAAACTTCTTCCATGATTATGTTATAATCCGAGATACTCGAACAATACCCAAATCGATGAAATCTATCAAAAACTTAATCGTAAAACATTTTGTTTCTATATTTGTATATTGGATTAAAAAATATATATATATATAAAATCATATATGTATTCCCATTTAATATCAATAGTTAACTTACCAATACATTTTCCACAAGCTTGGGCACTCAAATACTTTACATTGTATTCATTACACCTATCTAAATTTCTTTCACATATATCGTCATGAACTATATGGTTACAACCTGGATTTAAGACATAAATAATCAGCAAAGTAATTTATGAAATACATGAGTTAATACATTATTGTATAATTGTATTTTACCTTCGCAAGCACCACAAGATCATGGACAACTATTTCTATTAGGTTCATTTCAACAAATAGTTGAAGACACCAAGCATTTGGATCAAGACAGGAACCTAAATTTTAAAAAAATAGATTTTTAAATTTGACCAAAAAAATAATGTTAAATTGATTAGGTGTACATCCACATGCTTTTGAGCATTGAAAGTAATACGCTGGGTCCATACATCTAAAAATTATAAAATATTATAAAAATTTTTTTGATCATTTATCTAAGAATGATTTCCACGTTCGAAAATTGTTTTAAATTTTTTTTCGAGCCTTAAATTAATCCATTTGAAGACGTATAATTTCGTAAGGATATCAGGCTGGTCTAATCACTTGCCTACTTTTCTTCATCAATATAGAATGTTTTGCATTCATTACAATGCGAATGAATCTGAAATGTTTTACGTAAACAATAGCCAACCAATTAAGCGAAGGAATTCATTTCATCTAAGTCGAGAGAGTTAACAAAAATGAATTCAAGATCCTCAATCTTTTCTTAATTGTGAAATTCTTCAAGTATTTACGAATCCTCCAGTGATACTAAAAACGGAGAATTTTCCTCTACATAACTTATCCCGGGTTTTTATATAGAAATTGTGTTAGAGTAACACATCTTCTTAATCAGCAAAATAATAAAATTATTGAGAGACGATATTTTTTTTAGCAGCCTGAACTAAATTATTTCCTATAATTCCATAATGCACGGTTATCTTCTAAAAACCCTGGTATTTATTGTTTTAGTCAACCTCATTTATAACTTGGAGATGAGATACAATTCAAGCAGCTTAAACTTAAAGTATTTATTGTTTTAGTCCTAAATATATTCTCAACACAGACTCAGATCCGAATACAAAAGAAAAACCTGCTCATAGAAAGTATTTACAAGAAAAGACTTTAGACCAAAATATTATCTAGGGGAACATTAGTAATTAAAATGGATCTTATGACAAGTATTTTTCAATATATAGATTGTCAATGACTGGTATATGTAGAGTGCTGACAAAATGAAGTAACTTATACTTGAAGATAATCCAAAAGAGTTTAAATCATTAATTTATGGTTAAAGTCTTGAAATGTTTGTTTTAAGAAATTGCTTGCAGTTTTCTTCTCATGTGTCATTAAATTCTTTATGTAGTATTTTAAAGTCAATTTTAACATCCTTTTAATTAAGGATACAAAGATAAAAAGTTTTTCAAATGCATAATTTTAAGAACAAATCTTCTTAACAATTAAACCCTCCATACTTTTATTTGGAATCATATAAATCAATTAATATTGTGAAAATGTAGTGTTTTCATTTATTTAACTTTGAGATCATAAGGACTTAAATATAGACAAATATTAGTTTAGTAATTAAATTTATTTTTCATTATAGGTAATTTGACAAAAATGGATACTAAAAAGACAATTTTTATCTTTATTTTCATTCACAATAATTTATTTGGCCTTATCATTAATGATGAGACTAGTTTCACTATTGCATTTTGTAACCTGCTTAAAAAATGCATTATTTTAATTCAAAATTTATCAAAGATGAGGAGAATAGTTTCACTATTGCATTTTGTATGCGTATTATCAAAAAAAATATATACGTATGTCTCAAAATGTTTGTACCAACCATGCATGACAGTGGAGATGGTGCTCTTGGGTTTACACTCAACATTTTTCTTCCTCTAAGTACTTTATTTTTTATAAAATGTATCTCACTCTTTAAATAAATCTACCATTAAAATTATAGATTGTTGTTTTCTCTGTCAGTAAACAAATTTACAAAATCGGAAAGGGATCAAATACTTATTGTCTCCCCTTTTTGTACAATTTATGTATCCAATGAATACATACCTTAAACGAAAATATAGTGTGCACGAGGAGATAAGGCAGGGCCATACTTATGTTTTTACTTCATTGATAGGTATATGTATTCTTTTAAATATGAGTAGAGTCTAGTTAATTAATTCAATATTAATAATAATCTTGTACAATACAACTAGACAAACGAAATTTTTATGAAGATTAAAAATATCAATATTCCTGATTAAATAAATCATTATTATAATCCCCACTATTCAATTTTTGAATCTTTTGAATGATCCTCATCACATTCAATGTGAAGAATTTCTACGTAATACAGGCTTTCCACTATTCCTTTTAAAATATTATAATTAGCAAAAATATTAGTTTTGATTTTTTTTCTTAAATATATATTTTTCTTATTTATAAAAATATTCAATAACAAAAGTTAGACACTAAGAAAAGTCGAATTTTTTTAGACTTTAATGCCTTGTAACTACTACGACATTCTGTAACAATGTAAAAACAATAATAAAAAAAACCTTTGACCAATAAGAGTAGTCAACAAAAATCTTACGATTTTATTACATACAGATATTAAGAAGCATATAATTTAATTAAGTGTAAATCGTAGTAAATTAATAAATTATCAAATATATTATAAGGCTAAACAATTAAGACAAAATAAAAATATTAGCTTAAATCAATGAATCAAATAAATTGCATTACACCATTACTTACAATTAATCATAAAGAAAATAATTTAAATTGTTAATATCTTTATATACAATATCATTAATATAGTTGACAATTATGAAGGAACATAATATATTATTTAGTATCAATTACTTTACTAAATAATCGTTCTTAAATACACTTTTATAACATAATAAGCGTTTAGAAAAAATCAGTAAATTATATTTTAAACATTTATCTTCTCAAAAGTGATATTATACATTCGAAGTCCTACAAAATTGTTTGACTTCAAACCAAACACAAATTAAAACATAAGTATTATAAACTTTATTAAATATTCTTAATCTATTTGCACTACGTCGTAAACTTCGAATCTTAATACCGGCATGTAACGAAAAAAAAATAATATTTTGAGAATTATAAATTAATTATTTCCTTCTAAGAACATTATAAAACCAATGAAAATCTCAGGATTTCTCACTCCAAAAATCTTGCTTAATGCCTTCCTGAGCTGACATTAGCTCGTTTTAAATCTACAACAGCCGCTTTTATGGGTTTGAAAAGCTTCAATATTAATACCTGATATTTGTTGCATGATCTCTCTCAACCATCTACGAGCAGTCCGAGATGCAAAGGGGTGACAATTCCAATCAAAGTCACAAGCAATTTATCTTTTAATTTTAGTCTTACTGACTTGTTCAATTATATTTGCTGGTCTGATAAAACTTGCTAAATTAATTCCACTGCTAATATGCCTTAAACTTGAATTTTTTGGGACACAATAAGAGGAGAAAAATAGATCAATTGTTATGTACAAAGATTATATACATATTATAAAGATAACACAAGGGAAATATAGGTGTCTGTAGTAGAAGGGCGCATGTTATAGACGGTTCGGTCAAAATTTTACTTTTCTGATGGAGTGCGGGCACTTGCCGAGCAAGCAAATGGTATTGAATACAAATTATTTAACTACGCAATTAATGATTTGTACATTACTACGGATAAGCTAAATGTTACTAAATGTTGTGAGCATATTTTAATTTGCTTTTACTTACTGTTATTATAGAAATATTGTGATTATTAAGTAATGTAAGTGTGTTAATTAAAATTTATCAAATTTTTCTGGTTTTTTTTAAAAGCTGATTAACCATTTTGTTATAAATGTACTGATATGAATAAATAATTAGAAATTCATACTTTAATTTTAAATACTAAATACCTATTACAGCTGACAACGTCAATAATGGCCAAACTTTCATCCATCATGGTAAACAACAGTTCCAAAAACCAAATTGAAGTACCTAAGAATGTAATAAATTCTTGTATGGATTATGGATTATTAACAGGGGTCTTTGATGGTCAGGGAAGCAGCTACGAAGGAAAATAACGTGCCTTGCATCCCAGGAGTTCATCATTCAATTGTTTTATTATTCGAATATAATATAAATAGCAATCAAATTGCACACAATAATATTTTCTTGCAATAATATAACTCACAATAACCTTGCTCACGATAATTTTGCTTCAGAATCATAATACCTACAATCAAAATGTACCTAATATAACTCACAATAACCTTGCTCACGATAATTTTGCTTCAGAATCATAATACCTACAATCAAAATGTACCTACACCATGACATTACCTCACAATCACATTACCAAATCATTTTGTCTGCAACCTTTTTACGGCAATCATTTTACAGTAGCCCTCAAATTTGAATATAAATATTTTTATTTTTTTTGCATATATGTGTACATGAAGTCCAAAAACCTGGATCTTTAACCTATTCTTTATTTTTATTCAGTATTGTTTTAATGTTAATGCTCATATCAATGTTCATTTAGTGCATATTTAAAAAGATAAAAATAATTTTTTTATAGAAATTATAGGTAATTGCTTCATCAAACAAATACATTGAAATATCATCATTTCAAATCTTTTTATTTTCCATTCTTATAAATCCAAGGCAAGTAGTATACAATGTTTGTAAAACTGTAAAATTTAGTGTAATCGAGACTAAATGCAGCCGATCTTGTTGAATGTAGACCGGCCAGAGCACATTTGCCATTAAAAC
This sequence comes from Lepeophtheirus salmonis, assembly GCF_016086655.4. NCBI lineage: Eukaryota > Metazoa > Arthropoda > Copepoda > Siphonostomatoida > Caligidae > Lepeophtheirus > Lepeophtheirus salmonis. Next base: position 13,466,518 of record NC_052139.2, read on the forward strand.
ACATTGCAAGAGATGCCCCAGAAGCCATTGACTTAAGGCCAGTGTTTGGACCAGTACAAAACACTCCAGGATGCCTACAAACTTTATAACTAGTTTGTTTCATAATCGTCACTCTATCAGTTTGTAATACCTTGCTCTCTTCATTAGTAATCCCGCTCACTATATACACATTTCAATATAAAAATGAATACGTTAATTTTACTTTATTATTTCACAAAAATGTTACTTGTTCCATTCGCTCCCTGGTGAATTATTGATCGGTCTATATTCATACATAATGAAAGAACCAAATCAGTAAACGTGAATTTGCCTACAGTTTTTAGTAAGGCAATGTCATTTACTCCTGTTGTCTCATCAAACCCTTCATGAATCACAGTTTTTTCAATATCCAATATCTGAATTTTAGACTGTTCTATCATCTTTGAACTCCCGACTTGTACCTAATAACGATTGAGATTTAAATATGTACATAATATATGTAATTAGATTTTAAAAAAGTGATGTTTCCATGAGTGAGAAAATAAAGATTACAAATATTTTTTTTCTCACTACTTTTTTTCATGTGTAAGATATTTTTTTATATAAATATTATACTTTATTAAATCACAGAATTTAGTGTTGGTTATTGCATAGCACTACAAAAAAATTGCATTAAATTTCGATGATAAATTGGTCATAACTTCCTTAATATTGAAGCTAAAGACAGTATTTTGATATCAAAATGTCTTTTTTAACACTAACTCTTAGATAATACAGGTTTAAAAGGGGAAAAATATAATTTGAATTTTTTTGTAACATATTTACAAGAATAACTCCGATGTGGATCTTCAGTTCAACTCGGCGTCAAACAAGGACTTACAAATATAACTCTCTTAAAAAAAAATTCTGTGTTACTTTTTGTCTTTTATTGAATAAATACATTTTTTGTGGATTTTACTTTTGGCTTCTTTGATTTATTTGAATAAGTTGAATCATGTCTTGTTTAAAGCATCTCACTCTTGGTATTATGAATACAAAAAAAAAAAAACACAACGTATTACAAAGTATTTGGATTTGTATATTTATTGTAATATACAAATGCATAATATGTTAATTCTTATTATTTGAGATACGTCTCTCCCGGATTTGAAAATAGATAATACGTGATACGCATGTACATATGTAGATAGAAGGTTCTATAATAGTTCCAAAACAATCTTCAATAGAATCGGATAACATACTTATATATTTATGAACTAATTGCCTCCGCCTAGAATTCGAGTCAAATCATACTCTAGCATGTATACTAATTTTGAAGGTAAAATTAATTCAGTGTTTATAGGTAATAGTAAATAACTATTACTTATATAATAATTACTTGTTTTTCCAGCAAAAAATGGGGGGGGGATGAATACTGATAGATTCCCTTTGTTGTTCAAATTTGTCATAGATTAATAAAAATTAGATTAACTATTATTTGTATTTTTCCGTAATATTTAATGTTGTATATCATTATATATTTATAAATGAATATAACTCTAATTAATTTATGTAAGTATTCAACTTCAAAATAGGAAAACTAAACGAAAAAATTATTAATGGAAAGCTAAACAATATACCAAATTATCTTACAGAAAAACAAACATAATAAAAAAAATTCTTCTAATAGGAAAATATGTGTAAACTGTAAAGTGATATAACATTCCTTTAGAACAATAAAATAAATTAGGGATTTAATAAAGAGTCATTTACTAATTGAAATATTCAATTTTTATAATAAACTCATCATTATAAGGTTAAATATAAATAAATGAGTCTTATCTCCAGTTATTTTGAACTTCATTTTTTAGGTCTTATGTATTACCTTTACACGTGCTGTGAGTCATAATGACGTCACCATAACGGGGGATAAAGAGAGTTACTTTATAAATCTGCCGTATTTGCACTACAATTTTCTTGTTTCTTGTTACATAACCTTTTAATAATAACATTGGTCTATGATGCCTGCTATTTAATTTAAATCAAATATCCCTATTATTCTTTAACGAATAGCTTTTTTATCAACTCTTTACTTCAATTGTTAAAAAGGAAAGGATACAGTCTGTATTTTCGTGTTATCAACTGTTGATTTTTTATTTAAAGAATAGTTATTAATAATTATATACATTTATTTGATAATTTCTGAAAATAACTATCAATGACCGAGTATGAAATAACAAAATTCTAAACAAGGGCCTTTTAATGATATAAATTAATATAAAAAGCCAACTATTATGTTATACCTTTTCTGAGTTCAAAATACGTAGAGTCAGCTACTTTAAATCAAACTAAATTATACTTATGAAATTTATATAATAAAAGCTGAAACAACATACACATAAGCTTGGTTATAAAGTAAAATGAGGTGTAAATACAATATATTTATTGCAGGTGTTTCGTATTTTTTTATTTTTTCATATTTCATGGCACTCTTTGTAGTTAATCCTAATGGACAATTTTCACAAAGTTTGTTTTATTTGACAAATATATTAACTTGAAATCCCTAGATATTGTTTATTTCGGGCGACGACGCAATTTGTGACGTCAATGGAACCCTTCTACGTATTGCTAATAGTGATATTGACTGTAGTATTATAAGAGAAAATACTTATACAAGAATATATCTATTTAAACTTATGAATGTTATATTTAATAATATATATATATCATAAATGTGGAAAATGTTTCAAGCCCATGAGATGACTGGAATACCTTTTTTTGACTTTAGAATTTTACAAAAGGTCCCTTGATCAAATCTTCAAAAAATATATCTTACAATGCCCCTATTTAAAATTATAAAATTATATTCTTAAAAATATTAAATTTTAAAATTGTACACTGATATTATGATACAAAATACATTTTTTGTTTTATTTATTCGTGATCTTGATCTTTGACAAGAAAACTTGCTAAATTAATTCCACTACTAATATGACTTAAACTTGAATTTTTCTAGACCCAAACAGAGAGTAAAAAAAGATCAATCGCTAGGATTTTAACATAGCACGTATCTTGATATATAGGAAGCGGATGATTTAAATTCTATGAACATTGCTTGAATCTGGTTGACAGGTTATCTGATGATAACACCTACGCCCTTAATGGATTTTTTGCTCAAGCAGCTTTTGTTGTTGCAAGGACACTATAGGAAGACGTGGAATGTGACGTTACGTAATTCATTACTACATTCCCTGACACGTTAAGGAGAGAAAACCCCTCTCCTAAACAAAACTTATAGAAAAATATAAAGGTCAATGTGTAAGTCCTCTTAGTTGGGAATCAAATATATAAAAAAATACTAATTGCTTTAGAATTGAAAGCTTGATATAATAAAACCCATTTTAAATCAGCAATTCCATCAGAATTTTTCATTCTGGGAGGTTTTGAGGGTCTAACCACGAGAAAATTCTTCTCCCTGCCCCCAATCTTAGAGACTCCCTCGATTTTTCCTGTAACTGTAAATCCCATTTTGGCCCTTTTGACTGTGGAGCTATCAGAATTTCTAAGGAACAATTTTGTTCCTTCAGTCTTTTTATGACTCTTAGAAGCAGTGGAACGGAAGGAAAGAAGTAACTCTTCTCTCTACACCTTATGAAGAATGTATCTAAGGCATCTGCTTTATTGTTTCTCCTCCACGATAATAACATTGAATTATGACGAAAGCTCTATTTTTTTTTCTCCCCACGTATTAAGTTGCTTTAAAAGATGATTGATAAGAAGTACGGATAAAACTCCTTAAATATATACATCTTTTGAATAATAAATTTGATGACTTTTTATTAACGACATTATAAAAAATTACCCTAAAAATATAAAATATATATTGGCATTCCAAAAATTCACGAAATAGTTGCAATATACAGTATCATTTAATAGCTTAAAATGTCCCCAAAATTGGCTTCGACTTTTTGAGCCAAAAATGACCATTTCAATTAATAAAAAGAATAGAAGAATTTTCCTTGGTTTAATAGGGAGTTCGAGTTGTCATTGGAGGTCATGCTCCATAAAAATATTACGCTGCAATTGTTTAGCTCCTACTCCCGAAAGAATTTTGTATGTTTTATTTAGTACCATTATTTGTCACCAATGACTTAATCAGTCCCATCTCCCTTTTTCGGTATAATTTTGTCTTTCATGAATTCTTTCAGAAAATCTTCTTCATTCCTTCCAGTAGCCAACTATGGCAAAGTGATCCTCTTGAGAAACTAAGACTTATCTTCACTACGATGTGGAATATTCTAAATGGATTTGAATGTTTTAATTAAATGAAGACCTTGTCAAATTGTAGAATCAAGAATGTAGATTGTTTCTTCTTTTATACAATTGAAAATGCAAACAAAACATGCAATTAATCATTGTTTATGATGTCACTATTAAAAGCGTGGTAGATGTCAAACATCAGTCGTAAACGCGTTATGTTTAGGGATGGCCATCGAACAAGTGCTTGTAAAAAGCGAAAGCGAAACATACGCTACTATTGATGAAAGTTACGGGTTTTGGAGGATTGAATATCACGTGATTCTACTATAAAAATGAGAATCTTTGATATTTTAAATTAAGTACCCTTATAATTAATATAATATATATTTAATTTATTTTAAAATTGTGGAGAAATAATATGTCAATACTTGTCTCGAAGGATTTTATAAATAAATAGCCATTGATGTGATTAACTTATTTGGCTAATACCCTTTTTTTGAATTTTATTTGATCAGCCTTTCGTTTCTATGACAATTACTTATGTTTTTTCCGTTGTTGACCTTAACCCTGACCCTCCAGAAGGTGGTGTTTCAGAAATAAATTGTCTTTTTAATATCAGAATTGCTATATCCAGTGTAGGCTGAACAAGGCACTTCTAATCTTTTTTGCTCTACTTTCCGAATTTTTATCCTGGAAACTTGGTAAATAAAATTTTCAAAAGGTAAATAATCGGCTTTTGTTTTTTTCAAACACTACTTTTGCATAAAATTTATCAAACGCAATTTAAGTAGTTTTTCGAGTGTGGTGCAAACTTATAGCGTTGTTACATCTTTAATAATAAATAAACACTACATAAATTCTAATAGGAGATGGGTTAATCTATTTCTGGGAAACGTTTAATTATCATTCGACATGACAGATTATTTATATTGGAAATACTCATTTCTGAAAGAAAGAATTGTTAGCTGCAGTGAGCCGAACCCATGAGAGAATTTGCAGAGGCATTCAAATGATGAGTTGTAGGAGAGTATTCAGAAATGAGAGACGCTAACGAGAAAAAATGTTTAAGTATATAATACAACATTTTCTGAGTTTGCAATTTTCTAAGTTATATTGAAACTCATTAATTTAATTAGTTTAAATAAAATTATGTCCATTCACATGGAGATCTTTGATAGTGACTCCTGATCTTGTGAATCATCGCCTCTATACTCAAGAATGCATCAATTCCTCCGAATCTTGTAAATAATCATCGTAAACTTCTATAAGAACTAAGGAGTTTCATGAAAAGACATAAAAATTGACTAAAAGACCTTGTGAGGAAGTGACGCAGATTTATATTTTCAATATAACTTATTTAAAAAAATAACTGCTGCAAAATTTTCTGAGTTTGCTATTTTCTATTTATCAATCATTATATGTCTATGAAAAATTGTCCATAATCTCTTTCCACAGCTCATTCAATGAAATTATTGAGTCAATTCCTCCTTAAGTCAACTCTGATTCGTCTCATTCTCTAAGAAATTATTCATTAATAAGAGTCCTTCATTGTCCAATCAATCATATTGATATATTTGCATTTATAAGATAGAGTTAGTGATGTATGATCTATTTGGATATAACCTGAACAATTCAAATTTATAAATCGGAGAAAATAAAAATAAACTTAGGCACAATTTCCCTCTTCTAAACAAGAAATACTTTTTATTACAAAATTTGTTATGTTTAAAAAAAAAAAATTGTACTTTGTCATCACTTTGACTCAAGTTAATAATGGAAGAGTTTATAACAACATATACTTAAAACATGTAACGATTTATATTGCAGCATTGTATTTTAGTTTTAAAGAAGACAAAGTTGTTGGAGAACGAGCAGGGTTATGGATATGCATCCATATATACTAACGAGTTCACTGATATTCGACCTCGCCTAACAGAATTGAAGAAAGAATACACCACTGATGTGGAAAGACCTAATGGAGCATTAACAACTATATGTATAAAATTAAAGGGATGTTACATTTTGAAATTGACGGGAGGAAAAAAAAAATGAAAATTAAGACAATCTATAAATTTAAAAGAGTTGATGAAAGTTAGTTGAAGGCATTGATAGGTAAATTTGCCCATGTCCTGAACTCATAGCCTAGAGTAAATTCAGATGATCAGGAAGCTGAAGAGAAATACAAGAGTTTTGAGATCTTCAAACTATATATTTGAGGTCCTTGTTGACCCCTATAGTCTTCTATAAATAATAGCAGTAAATGGAAGCCTGGTGAAAGCTGGTGTACAGCTCCTGAGTTGACTTCCTTCCTTTATACTATCAACACGTCACTCGTTTTGTCTTGGAGTTTAATTCGTTTTAGTGGGGTTAAAGGTTCGTTTTCACATTTTTATTAAGTATAAAATTGTTATAAGTGTACATCATTCCTCTTCTGAACCAGGGTTGGCCTCAAGCATCTTCATTCCACCAATAAATGGATCACTCAAAAGCTAATATATTGATCTCATCTTCTTCTTAATAAGGGCGTTTCTAACTCTCTAGTTGAGCAGAACATTTTTTCTCCTCTGTCAGTCAACCTTTGACTATGGTTGCAAATGAAGAGAATAATACTGATGGAACATATCTGGATATAAGTACAAATGACGTCGACCTGAAAGTGGGGTAACAGAGTAAGAGCACATTCCACGATGGAAGAACAAGGTTCCAAAGAAGCTCAAAACAAAAATAACAAGCTTGGAGTCCAAAATTCTAACTCCATAAAAATAATAATCGGAAAGTACAACTCTCTGCAAATGAAAAAACTGAAAAACAATCTCTTTGAAGTAAGAAAAGAGAGAAAGAGGGTCATTCTGACGAAACTCCTCCATCCAAAAGGCTTCAAATCTCATAGAAGGAGTCTGGTGAGTAACAAAAGTTTCCACTATCAAACCCTAAGCGTAAGCGTCTATATGCAGAAATTGCCAAGGAGACCACATTTATCACCATTGTAAGGAGAAATGGTGATCACATCTCCCTTGTTGAGTGGAACAAAGTAATAAAAATACTGAACACATACTATATACGCATCTTATCCACCACAGAATCCTCAACAAAACTCTTACCTGACTCTGAAGATTGCTGCTATACTGCTTCACAATGTATATTCGGGTGACAATGAAATCAACTTTTTTGGAAAAGTAAATGGCTTAGGTTGAGAAATGGTACTTAATTGTAAAAAGTTTTGAAGAATATTTAAAGGTAGTTCAATGGCCTTAAAGTATAAAAGATTTACATTTTCAACTAAAAAACTGAGTACTTTCTTCAAAACTGTTTATATACTTCAGATTAAAGCTTTTTTGTTAATACAATAAATTGAGCTTACTAAATTTACTATAAAATATATTTTGATAATTATTTCAACAAAAATAATATTTATATGTTCAAAATAACGTCAATTGAAGTTGATTGAAATTTATCCCACGACCCTTTTTTTTATTTCTTTAGCCTCTTGTAACCCAACTATTGGACTGATAAATATAAAAAATTTGTTATTACGTTTAAATCATATTAAATTCAATACAAAAATATAAAGTTTTAATTATTATGGCCTTAGTGTCCTTCTTAACATCTTTTCACGGAAATTGACCATTTAATTCAATTTTAACAAATAAAACAAGAAATAAACGTTTAAGTCATCCTATTTGAAGATGGTATCTACAAAAAATATATAATTTAAATACATTTCTGTTCTTTTCTCTTTATGATCTAGCAAATAAATTATGAGTGAATTTTTAATTAAACAAAGAGTGCATACATATTTATAAAAACAAAGCAATTTGTTTTGACACTATAAGTTCAACCAACGGCAACAGTAATGAAACTTGTGTTCTATTTTATTCACTTCAAATGGTATGACAAACTGTGCAGACATTTATTCACAATATGTACAATATAAAGTTAGAAATTTTGAAAAGGGCTAGAGAGAGTATTTAATTACTTATATACATAAATTATTCCATCCATCACCCATAGCCAAAGGCTTGAAAACTTATAGATACATTATTATTTACATATTCCAGTTTATATTCTATGTTAACTTATCTACGATTGTTTGTAAAGGCTGCCTAATTGTAAATATATTAGAATGTTCCGATATTTAAATATTATATTTAGTATTGACAAGAAATTCTAAGATCTTATCGCAAACTATAATCAAATCCCGGAATTATATAAATAGAGGATTTAAAAGTTGTTTTTTTTTTTTTTTTTTTTCATTCACAGAGTCTTTGGATGTGTGAAATCATGACTGAATTCCATTACTAAACAGATGGATGGGGATGAGATAAGAAAATAGATGAAACTGCATAGAAAGACATTTCATTAATGGACGAATTTTTCCTGTGGATTCATGGACCTCTATCTACTCATTGTTCCTAAAAGCTCCTATTTTTTCATTGGGATATCTTACCCACACGCCCTCTAATATTCAATTCCATTTTAATTTCAAGGGATCTTGTCTCTTTGCACCCTACTCAGTGGATCTTATGTCCTGTAAGTATAATGGAAAAAATCGTTTATTGTGCAAATATCACGGTCTCTTATATTAACTTTGGACCTCGTGACATCAATACTCAAACCTACTTAAATTTTTCTATGTTTTCTATGAAATAATAATAAACTAATGAGTTCCCTAAAAATTCAGTATACTCCCTGAAAGACTCATTAAACAGAGAAAAGACAAAGTTATAAATCTACATTTTTATACGACCTAATTAAACTAGTTAAAACGCAACCAAAATAATAATACGATTCTTTTAGTATTGACTGGACAAAGTAAAAAAAAAATTGAAAATCAAAGATATTTTTAAGTTCTCCGTTGTGTTATTTTATTGATTCATTCAGCTTTACTTTGGACATGCAAATGTTATTTTTTATTTTGATTTTCGTTAAGCACGTGGAGTTTCCCAATTCTCCCTAGTATTGGCTGAAGAAAACTATTTTTGGGGAACTTTTCTCATGTTTCACGTTAGCTTGTTACCTTTACGGGCTTAACATATCAAGTTACCTAGGTAACATTTGTTTGGAAAGAAATAAAACTCTGAATTTACAACTAAAGAAAAAAAGTCATTTTGCTCCGCCCTTGATGTTAAATGGGTGAACTACATTTTTTTCGTGCACCACTGAAAAAATTAATAACCTTTTTAAATTTCACTTAAAACCACTTATTTTAATTATGATAGTAAAGCTTATTATTTTCCATTGTTTGTCCTACTTCCCCGATTGATCCAAGCGAAGCATAATTTTGTGACTTTGTTTGTACTTCTAGACATTAAATAAAACTCGGTTCTTCTTTGGATCTATTATTATATTATACATAGAAATATCCCAACTCGTAATAATATTATAATCTGTATATAAATATAAATATATTCTACAGATGTTTACCAATGTTGCACTCCTTTTCATCAAAACATAGCCCTAATTACATTTTATTTTATGTAGGAAAGATTTCGGACCAAAATGTACAAAATATCGAAAAGGTTTATATTTTTTCATCATTAAACCTCTGTAAACTTTATGTTAATTCTATTATATGTAAGCAAGTCAGAATGAGAAATCTCACAAAACCTCCCACATACACATTACTTCATCGGGTAAAGGAGGAAGAAATAATTTAGCAATTTCTCGTGAAAAGAGTTATTGCTATAAACTTTAATCATCTAATTAATTACTTATAAGACAGTAGGAATGGATTTTTTCACTGAACACCCGAATATATGGATCTGAGTCAATCCATAGTTTCATTCAACTCCGTTATGTTTATGACATTGGGATATCAGTCTTGTTCAGGGATGATATCTTCTCTTGCACTTTACTCGATGGCTGTCATCTCATTTAATGGAAGCATAAATCATTTTGCAAATTTCCTTTAATGTCCAAATCTGTTACTTCATTATCCATTGGTTCAAATATCATCCGTCTCTTTTTATCTCGAATGGAATTGTTGTATACTTTAATTCCAAAACAAGATTAATAACTGATCTTAAGTTGAATCAAGAGAAGTAATTCTGAAATGAAATGAAATGAACAGTGAGGAACAAAGAAAATTATCATCTTTCATCTTGATCTTGCATCTGATTCCAATATTAGTTGTGTTTCTCTTCTGTTATTGGAAAAAATAAAGTAGAAGACGATCCTGGACCATGGATTTAATGTGGTCCTCTTGTGGATATCTTTATGAGCAAAGCCGCAAAACATATTCAACTCTTCTATTAGTATTACATATATTTTTATATATATGCAAACAGTTTATGACTAACGAGATAAATGTGTTAATAAATTATATGTGATCTTAATAACACTAGATATGGTATTTTGTTTACTATATTTTAATATATTTACAAAAACGATATTTTATAATACTAAATGACCTGTCAATATTTTAAATATTCCTCGATTGTTACGAATTACAAGAAGATAAAAACCAGAAATATTTAATAAATAAATTACCCCCATAACAAATCCATGGCATGGTGCCACTAAACAGAGTGAGACGTCTGCATCAATAAAGCAGCCCATAGATCTCAAAATAGAGAACATCCATGTTTCCAGGCGAGGACAAAACATTCTTCCTGGCAAACATACAAAAATTTATCTCCATAGACTGCCGTGCTCTCATCAAGCTGCCGTGTCCACCTTGATTACAATACTCCTTCTCAAGTGGAGGTTTTAATACGCGGTTGACAAATTGCATCCTGTTTGTCTCGTCCCTGAGAATATAATTGGGAGATTTACCCTTTGTGATCCTTTTGAAGGGGAGGGCTCGAGAGAAGAAAATAAATGGTCCTTTTATGAAGGTTATTGCGTAGTTAAATATTTTTGTTTCCAAAACTAATGTTTATTTCAATTTATATATAGTAATATTACTTACGTTATTATTTAATAAAAATAAGAAAAAAAATCTAATGTATAAACCCATTTTTAATTGATGCGGTCCCTGATAGTCATATATTTTAGTACACTTTTAGCACTGCAATTTTTCCATTTAATAATTGAGAATAAATTAATGTGCAGATTCAATCTTCTTTATCTACATAGATTAAAATTAACATATTAACTCCATAGAGATAAGGGTAAAATGAATTATATAAAGAGCCTTTATACTCTACTAACATTAGGCGTGTACACCATCAAACATCATGAAGTTATTTTGTGCTTCTGACGAACGAGACAGTTTTTTATCCATTGGGATTTTTTCAATGATCTTCAGGAGAATATGAAGAATGATTTGGAGGAATGAAACTCTCCTGATTTCATTGAATCATGTGAACTTCCAATCAATTTCCAATATATTTACAAATTAAAAACTTTTTATAATACGTAAAACTCTGTACTTATAATACATTGTGAATATACAAGAAGATAAAAACCAGAATCCCAGGACATATAAATTTAATAGATTCACTATCTATGCTGTAACTCATGATTACACCAAGGATGAACCTCATCAGCAAGTAATGTTTGCTGATGAACATATTTTCACCCCGATTATACCAACGATTTAATTCGGATCTCATAATGACATTATGATAGCGGAAATCCCAATGAACTATGAAATTGAAAATGGAAAATACACGGTGTTGCAGGCTTTGTTGGAGGAAAAACTTATGATGATGGAAAGCCTAACGGATTTGGAGGAGTCACTTCTTTCTTGGAGTGGATTAAGGAGAACAAAGGAAGGAAAATTGAAGCTTAAGGCTTTGAAAAATCCTCTAAATATATTTTAGATGACTTATCTTATAATACCTCGAGCTTGATAATAAAAAAAATTCCCTTTACACTGAGTATACCATACAAATAAATACGGATTACACTAAATAATTACGAATTAAAAAAACTGAATATGAAAGTAAAGTAAAGTAAAGCATATTAATTTGATATTAACAATTAAAATTATTTTCTTGATTATCAATTGTAAATATGTAATGGTCTAATTCAATTTATTTGTTTCATTGATTTAAACTAATATTTTTATTTTGTCTAATTCTTTACCCGTATAATATATATTTTATAATATCATTTACAACGATTTTCATACATATAAATATCTAATTATGTACTAAGAACGTAATATTTTTTTGTTGATTCCTCTCATTGGTCTAAGGTTGATTCATAAGTGTCTTGCTTCGTTCCAGAATGCCATAGAAGTTACAAGGTACAAAAGTCTAAAAATTTCACTATGGATGCTTACTTTTGTTAGTGTCTACGTATTGTTATGGTACTTACTTTTGTTAGTGTGTACGTTTTGTTATTCAATACTTTCATAAATTATAAAGATTATATCTGAGCTGCTGCTTTTTTCCTTAATTTCTTTTAAAAATGTAGACTGTATAATTTTAGTAATCAATGTTACATAACAATTATATCAATCTACAGGCGGTTGAAATATGATGCCAAAAAATGTAAAACGTAAGAAACTTGTACAAGTCTTTGTCTTCATTTGCATTTACCTTCAGCATTTTTCGCGACAATTATCTGTTGATTTGCTTGATTCATAAATATTTGTATGTAGATAAATGATTTTAAATTTTTTACGCTGTCTGATTTTCGACAAAAACACATGTAAAGAAAATATTCACTTTTAATTTGGTGAATTCGTAAAGGTATTGTTTTTAGATGATACAATTTGATATATTTCTTTTTTGAAGAAAAGTATATTGTATTTTTTTGTAAAATTGAAATAAAACTTCACGTACCTTTTATTAAAGAAAATAGTCTGTTGTTATACTTAGCAAAGGATTATTTGAAAGTATTTATTGCACAAAATAATAAGAATTTTTACATATCAAATATACCCAAGATATTTTATCATTACTTAATATAACTTCAGCAAATGACATTAAAAATAAGATAATTTCAATACTTGCATTAAATGCTTAAGTATGCTTATGACAAACAGCCACTCAATAGATTTGTAAAAAAAAGATATATTTGGTCGATAAATATAACGTTGTATAATTGGAGAAAAATATCTTATGTTTTCTACGGTAAAAGATAATTAATGGTCTATAATATTGAAATAAGGTTGTAGAACGATAATATTAACGTATTATAAGATATTTTAGGGTCTTTTAAATAATAAAACTAGTCATTAGATGAATCATTTTTCAACATCAGTAATGTTTCAGAAATTTTATTTCTTAGTAAAATTTTACAGCCACTAGTTCATATTTTTCTTTGATAAGCTTCAAAAAAGGGTTTTTGTTGTTTTACAAAATTTAGTTTTTATGGCTCTAAAATAATGGCATTTAAAGTGTTGAAGTCATGCAAATATGCATTAATACCTACATATAAATTGATTAAAAGACTATAGTATCATCAATTAGTATTTTATGAAATTAATCCCCCAAATTGGATTTTGTTTGAACATTTAAAAAATATAACCTCAATATCATTTCTACATTCTGAGTATTATTCCAAAAGATAACTTTTTGTAAACTATGCCATAGCTCTTTCTCTGCTTTAAAAGTCAACAATCTATTTAAAATTTGCTACTCACACTATTTTCAATATTAAAATATTGCCATTTTTCATATACCTAAGCTATAAATCCTTTTAAGACATATATGTATGATAACTCAAAATTTAAAGAACATTTGAAGAATTACAAGTGTAGAATGTCATAATTACTAAATGATCTGAAAGTTTCAACAAAAATATTTATATATGTAAATTTCATTATGGTCTCTTTATGTCTTTTCTAGGTGAAATTAGTTAATTTCAATTTATTTTTTTAACAAAATACAATAAAATAAAGGTTACTTTTGGAAAAAAGTAACTTTTGTAGTAATATAATCTACTCTGATATATTATAATATCCCAAAGAAAGATTTATTACAAAACTCTAATACAAGCATGCACCCAAATTTGTGAAAATTAACTAATTACTCTATCCATCAAAATCAAACTTTTTTTTATGCACAAGAACAGCATATGCTCAATTTAGTACAATTAATTCCTATAATTCCAAATATAGCCTCGTTTTTTACCTTATAGCCTCGTAGTATGCAGAAGAAGGCCATTCATTTCATATCATTTTTGCCGATTTTTAAGGGTGAAAGTAGTTGTAATAAGTGATTTTTATTCAAAGGCTCATAGTTTCAAGACAAATAGATTCCAAAAGTTAAAAAATATCTCATTGGATAGTTATAAGTATGAACTTATATTTTAGAAAAGAGCCTTCTCTAAAAATGCTCTATATTGCTTTCTGTTTGAGATAATGCCAACACCATATTTCAAAGATAAAATTTGTTTTTTAATTGATCTAATAATTAAAGCACAGGTGTATTGGTACGCCCCCGCTAGAAGAAATAGAAACAATGAGAGAGGAGAAGAAAATAAATCGAAACAAGAAAAAGAAAAAGTATGTTGGTGTAAAAATGAATAAAAAATTTAATTCAATCCATCCTGGTAATGTATAATTCCAAATTTGGCATCGGTGCTCATCAATAGGGAAGAATGCATGTACTGGAAGGAATCCCTGCTGAACTGCCCTGGCCAGTAAGATTGTTTTCGAGAACTTTCTTGAACGTCTGTCTTTTGGAATTATTCACTCACTGCGTGTATGCAACATGTCATCTTGTGTCTATGGAGCTTGAAATAAGTTTAACTCTAGCCAGTGAATTTTAGAGTCAATGTAAAAAGATAAATCTTTTTTCTGAGTTAAATCTTGGATCGGCGTTGATGGATGGAGGTAAGGTGTGCTGCTGAAGTTGTAACTAACTGACAACTGTTATTTATTTCATCAATGTGAAGGAATCTAAGCATCACAGTAGAAGAAACTCTTGAAATTTGACAACAAAACTTATAGATAACACCTATTATTTAATGAGATAAAAAAAATGTAATATCCACTTCGATTACAATATATATACAGCCTTTTAATATGCGTCATGAATTGGATCAAAATTGAAGGAGACGCCATTTTGGGGGCTAAAAGTTGATATTTTTACTTCATAAAACGGATAAATTTACAATAAATCTTGATTAAACTCCATCAAATTGCCTATAAAGAAAAGACTTAACACTTACATCGAATATTACTTTATGACAACGATCAACACTGATATTTGAATGTAATAATAAAAAAAATATACTGAAAATCCCAATGAAAATTTTTAATTTGTACAATTATTATTCTTTTTTGAGGGATTATGGACTAGAAACACAGGATATTAGTAAAAAAGTATTATTCCTTCCATTTGTAATAGTTTATCTTAATCTTCAACACAGAAAGACGAATGTATAACAATGTAATAACATATTTTTAATACATCTAATGATATATAATAAAACTAGGGATTAGAGAGATAGATACTTGATAGACAGTAAGGTTCATAACAAGGTTTACTAAAATCTTTGTGCACAATAAGATTAAGAAATCATCTGGCGAGCCCTAATAATTGGCTTTAATTGAATTGGAATGCAGATAAATGTAAATGTGATAAGTAATTAACTTTTGACTATATATACATATTATAAGTCTAATGATTGGTATTTACTCGTTTTAAAGTACGCATACAGACTGATTTTGGCAATCCTCATTATCTGATGTATGTGCTCATGAGTGAGTTTAATACTACATTTATTCTTCAACGCATTCATCTCAGAGAAAACTGACTCGCAGAACTTCTTAAATCGCGGAATAGTCATTCCAAGAGTTTATTCATACCAAAGTGATATCTTTGGAAAATATATAATTATTTCGGCAGCATAGTCCCAAGATAAGTATTGTTATTGGGAATCCTCAGAGATAAAGCAGTGTATCGGTCTACAGCCAATAAAAAAATTGTCCTTAAACTTCTTTGGTCAATCGTCCTATCTTCTGTGAGCTGTTGAGCAATAAAAGCTTTGCAATTCCAACACTATTTGCTCTTTCCTCCTCTGAACTCTACTTCCTGTTAGAAGAATACCAAATAGCACAAATGCTTCCCATTCTCTCGCCTCAAAATCTAAAATATACTTGGTATATAAGTACAATAAAATCATTTATATTTTTCAAAAGTGGACAGGAAACAAAAGCATGTTTGACATTGTTATATTTTTTCAACCGTCTTTACAAATATATAGAAAAAAAAAATCAACCTATTCGATATTTGAAATTGTGAAGTGAGTTTTCTACCTTTATGGATACCTTTCAGAGCATAATCCTCCTCTCTCATGTTGGACAAAGACACGTAACAGGAGATTTGATAACATCAGAATTTAATTTCAAATACCAAGGAGTAAGTGGATGATGAACATAGATACATGTTTAATGACGACAAAAACGGCAATAAAAAATGTATTCGACACTTATGCAATTATTTAATTTGTTAACTGCAGTAAGTATTTGGGGGGGGGCAACTCTGTGGAAGGTTTCAGGTCCTCAAAGATTTCATATGCCTTATATTTATCTTAACTACATAACATTTTATAATTTGGCATTTGTGAAACTGTTTTGTCAATCTAACTCAACATTATTCCGTTTTTGGTTAAATTAAATACACAAATTACACTATCCAACAGCAAAAATGGTACAAAAACTGTATTAAAAAAAAAAAAAACCTTAATTCAGTAAAAATTTATCCCTTGATTTCAAATATGGTCCTATTTTTTGTGTTAGAGCCTGGTGGCCTTCAGACAAAGGTAATACGTTTTTTGTTATTTGGAAGGTTCAAAGCTGTTCTAAGCCCTTGCTGTTGAAGATAAGGATAAATTACGTTTATATATTTTAAAAACAAACCTTAAAAATTCTAAAAACATTTTTAAAATGGCTGCATCATACTTATAACTCAAGCTATCTTTGTTTAAAGTGGAAAATAGATGCTTTTAAATAAAAGACTCATAGCCTCAAGACGAATAAATGAAAAAAGTTTAAAAGTATCTCATTGGATAGCAGAAAGTACGAACTTTGATTTTAAAAAAAACCTCTCCAAAAACGCTCTATATTGTTGTTAATTAGAGATAAGGCCACGACAGTATTTTAAGGATAAAACTCACTATTGAATTGATCTCATAATAAACGTCCAAATACTGGAAGAGATAGAAACAAAGAGATAGACAAAGAAAACATATATTATACAATTTGTTATAAGATTAAGCCTAATATTTCAAACCTACATAAATACATTATTTTAAGCTCCGTTGACAAAAGATGACTCGGTGAATACCTCTAATGAGGGAAGGATTCCAAAAGAAGGACATTAAAAGCACCCTTGTACTTAAGCATTAAACCAAATACCTAAACGAGGGTCCACCTAATCTATAGCTAAAGATTGTATTGGTACACATAAACTTTTTTTCTTCGCTAGAGGTACTGTTTTAGTTATTAGTTGAAGATATAATTAAGAGTTAGGATGTTGTATAATATATTTTATATTTTAGAAAATGCTCATGCGAAGTCTGGAAGATGGATTTAGCTTAACAAGAAAAGATTTTTATTCAATGTATTTTTGTTAAACCAATAATTTGTTTATTCTGGGTTATTTATTCATATATAATTAATGTAAACATATATATTTTATATAAAACTATGGAGTCCATTCAAGTCTCAAGACTAATTTCTCACTTTTGACAATAATTGATCATTATTTCACAATTTTAAAAGTAATTCAACGCCCGAGCAACATGACATAGGTAGTTATAAAATACAAATAATTTTTTAAGTATTCTTGATAAAGTGCAATAATTAATAGACATTTAATGGTGTTTTTGAAACTAATCAAGAGTAGGATACTTGATACACCAGAAGGAGACATGGTAGAGGGTAGGATTAGTCATGTTACAACAGGAGAAAACATGTCAAAACTTTAATTTGTTAAATTAAAGCATTAATTTACTTTTTGTTACTGTTGGTCAGCATAAAATTAATACATATATTTACATAAATAAGATAAAAAATACAACATTCACAAGAATAGAAAATAGATAGTAATGAAATTATTATTTATATTATTATTATTTACTGTTATTGATAATTAAAGTATAACAAGAAGTTAAATAAAAAACAAAACATAATTAAATATAATATATATATTTAGAGAGAGAGAGAGCAGGAGTATATATTATAAAAATGGGGTGGAACAAGTCTCTTCCATGGTATTGGAATCAGCATACATGATGTGAACTGCATAATTAACCAATAATAAGTTACAAGTATGAGATTTACCTGAACAACATGCTAGACTATGACATTTAACAATATAAGATTAACATCTCAGGTTTTATGAAAGAAACATATCTTACTTAGCTAAAATGTTTACTTTTTGTCAAAAATATCAATGTTGAAATCCTCTATAATTGTAAGCATTAATTAACCCAGGTTTTATGTTGATTCGATAAACAAAGGAAGACTTTCAATTGTATAAAAACTTGGGGGTTAGATAACTTTGTATTTTAAAGTTATTGACAGTCTAACATGTCTCCTCACTCTCCTTAATTGAAAACTCAAGTTTCTTCTCTTTAATCGGTAATTCGAAACAGGAAAAATCAAGGAATAAAATAATTTCTTCTTTTCAACAGCAATTTTAGAGTGAGGTAGTCGTGCATCATCCATCACTCTCTTTATTACACCCCATCCTATGTCTTTAGTAAGAACAATGACAGACTGACGTCATATGTAAAACGACATTTTCGAAAAAGTGTTAAGGCACAGCACTATTGTATCTCCTCTGGCTGACTTTCACGTTTGGCTACATGGTTTAAAGCATTACCTCGGACTAAATCCTACTTTCTATTCTCTCTTCTTGTTTCTATCTCTTATATCCCCTATTTTTCTCTTTAAATGAAGATAACTCGAGTTATAAGTATGATGTAGACATTTTAAAAATGGGTTTAGAATTTGTTAACATTTTCTTTTAAAATTCATTAATATAATTTATCCCTATATTCAACACCGAGGGCTTAGAACAACTTTGAGCCTTAAAAAGAACAAAAATACATGGCCTTTTTCTGAAAGCCACGAGACTCTGACAAAGATATGAAGGCCTTATTTGAAATTGAGGAATCACACTGTACTAAGTTGAGCTTGTTCTGTTCTAGTTCATAAAAAAAGTGTGACTTTGTTGGATATTGTTCTTTTTCAAAGGCCCTTAAAAGGTCATTCTTGGAATAAAACATATTTAATGAAATCAGTGATTTCTATCGTTATTTTCTTCTTCTTCATGTTTGAAAAATGTATAATTTTCAACAAACTTAAATCAAATATAAAATCATGAAAGACACATCTATCAATTTGTGATAAAATAGAGATGTTGAATTGGTCTATGTCATAATACCTAATACATAAATTACAAATAACATCCATCTGACAGTCACTATATTTAAATACAATTGATTAAAAGGACTTGACTCCTTTGCCATTTCTGTGGGATGAATTTTGATTTGGCTGTTAGTCAACCTTAGGATTTTTTGGATGCTTGGACTATTTTTTCCATAGCTGAAGTTAGGCGGATATCATTTTTTAATTTTATCAATAAGTGTGCTGTCTTCGTTCTAATTGCTCTACCAAAGTTTTGATATTTTATAATGCTGTCTAGCTCCAATTCCATATCAACTATATGTTTTTGAAACATTGAATACCTTACACTAGGGTAATTTTGTTCTGAAATATATATTTTTGTGATGAATAGTGCTGTTCATAATGTAAATGATGTAGTGATGTAAATAAGACTTATCTGCATTTTGGGCTCCTTTTTGCACATTCGAGCTTGATTTGCATTTTTTTGCCATTTTGTAGGTAAAAAAACATTCAATTATTAGAAAGAAGAGAACAAGAGGATAGGATGAATCCATTTGTCCAAAGTCAACGTGAATTACCAAGTTTGGAATTTTAAGGTCAAAAAATTGACCTTTGTTCTCATAAATCAAATAAACATTTTATTGGGCAAAAGTTTGAGGTATAGAATAATAATTGTGGAAATATCTATCTAATCACGTTTAAAGTAGATCGATATAACTAAAAACACAAGAGCCTTTAGGAGCCTCTAACTCCTGATATGGATGTCAAAGACTAAAATTTTAGATTTTGAGAATCTATTCAATATTAAACTAATGGAAAGTTTCAAAAAATTGGAGAAGGTGCCGTAAAAATGTCCCTTTTTTGATTTGGCGTGGAATGACCCATAAACTCGCTTGTATGACCCCCTAAAAAATTAGCGCCCCTGCATTAGCCTGACCGGGTTCAAAAGAGGCACCCATGCACAATTTTAGCCTCCTAGGTATGCATAAAGGACAAACTGTATGTTACGGGCACTGTTGAAAATCGGGCTCGTTACAAATTGCCTGTCAGAGCGGGGAATCTAGAACATTTCCAATAGAGTGGTTATTTTAAGTTCATTTACATTGTCAGGTAAAATGATTGTGGGTAATTTGAATATTAATCAATTCATTGCAAATAATTGTATCATTAAGGATTTGATTAAGGTACAATTTTATTCGAAGCAATTGGATAAGCTAGTGCAGGGATACCCAACCTGTGGATATGGCTGCATTGCGACCACCCTAATGTTTAGGTGTTGCCCACAACTCATTGTCAAGTAGTATTTTTTAAGTAAAATTGTTACAATATCATCAAAATGCGTAGAACGCACATAATACGTACAAACATTAAAAGATCAAGGACCCCTTAGAATATATTATAATACACCCTGTCACTCATGTTACACTAGTGAACTGATTGTCCACAGGGGAGATCAAAATCTACAACCATCGCTATCCTGAGTATCAAGGACCCCTTCTAATATCCTAAGATATGCCCCAGCCCACAGGTTGTGCAAGTGAACCACTGGGTCCAATAAGCGTATTATTACCCAGTGCTACCGATTCCCTGAACATCAGACCCCTTTTAGTATCCTATAATTAAGTTGTGTGAAAAACGAAGGTTTTGATGCTTGGTGGCGGTGGCTAATGACACCCCTTTTCGACCAGTATATCACTTGCAGAATATGGCGAGTCAAAAAAAAGAAGTTAGAAAATCGAATATGGCTAGTTATATTTCAATGTTATGCATAAAAATGAGCAAACATGCCAAATTTAAGATAAGGTGGAAAACGTTTTTAGCTGCCGAAACGAGATTGAAATATCAATTTTATTGTATTTTAACTCATTTTTTAGCATAAATTCCATGGTAATTCGAAAAGTTCAAGTTAAATAAGGAATAAATTATTAAATCATTCATTGGTATCTAGCTTAAAAGAATTTCAACAGTATAAACCAGGGGTTCATAAACTTTTTAAGTTACTTACCGCCTGCGAAATATGGTTTCTTCTGCATATTCCTTACCAAGTGCAAACTTTTTGATGTAGTAAATAAATATGTATCTTTTTTATTTTTTTTATCTTCACCTACCTCTTGGAGATTATACACGTACTCCCATTTGAGAATCACTGGAATATATACAATCAAAATTGGTTTCAATGTAATTGGTAACAATAAATAAAGACAAATATAGTATAGTTGACATGAGACAATCCTGACCTTACTTTTTCATTCTTGGTTATTTTGTTATTAAGATATTTGATATAGAACTATTGTCTATTCATATACCTCTCCAAGTATACCCGGTTCAAGATATGTGAAGATACATTTAAATTGTTAGAAGAAAGTACAAAATAATAAATTAATAATTTTATATTATTTTCATTCCATCGCATATTCAACAAATCCTTATAATAAACCTATAAAACCAGCTAATATCCTTTGTTAAAAAGAGATTATGATTTGAACAAACTATTAATTACCAAGATAATACATCATATTGAAGTTATAAATTATTTTAAGATTTGTATAAGCATAGAATAGCTTCAATAACTCGTGAAAAATACATTTTTTTTTTTTTTTTTGAAAGTGTTTGACTTTAACGAAACTCAATTGCCAAGATACAATCAAGTGTGCTTTATGGTATAAGGTGGAATTTAAATCCTCAACTAAGAAATAACTTACTGTGAAATAAATTAGTAGATTTTAGCTATCAAAGTCATAGATATCTACCAAACAGCTTCAATCCCTTCTGTCTGTGCAAAAAAAGTTGTAAATTGGATAGTATTAAGAGTATAGCACTAAAGTATAGAAATTGGATGAAATCTTTTACCAAGAAGTTACTAGGTTACCTAAGAAATATTGATTCATTTATGGATGAGTCACATTCTTTATTTGATATTTCATCGTGTAAATGTAAAAAAAAATCATCCATTAACTAAGAAAATTCCTGTTCTGGAACAACACTTCCTACTTGATCAAAGAATGAAAGGAACATGTTTATTGGTGTCCAAGACAAGAAAGTAACAGTTGCCCTACAAAAAAAAAGAAATTAGGAAAAAAAGAATAGAACAATTAATTTCCCAAGTATTCCAAAAACTCCCTTGATTTGATAAACCAAATCCAGATTACGCGTTTTCTATCGTAAGTAATATTTGCAGCTAAGATTTTTACCACCGCAAACTACTCTTAAGAGGATAATGCCAGAAGAAAACCGGAGGTCCAAGTTGTAATTTTAATAACATAATAAAATATTTTTCTTCATATGCAGAAGCCTGTGACAATGAAGGTGTGTCAGATTGCAATCTACGTCTCCATTGGATAATATTGGAATTATCATTGAATCTAACGCTAAAAATATTTTGAGAGAATTGTAATTAAGAGAATACAAGAATCTTTGTCAATAACACCCATATATTTTATTTCAAAACGAGATGATTCATTTCATAATGTAAAATTAGCTAATTACTTTTACCGAAAAAAGAATTCGGAACCGAATAAAAAGTATTTAAAACATTTTACCCCAAATACTGGGAAAGCTCATCGGCTGTGTCATGGAATTATTAGCTTAAATAGCAAATAATTATAACTCTGATAAGCTATTACTCTTAATATTGGATAAAGGTACGAATAATAAGTGTACATTAATTGATTATAATGAAAATGGTTGTCGTCAGGTCTGGTTTTACATTGAGTGAGACCTTAAATAAAGATAAAATGCTAGAATCCTATATTTTACGTAAAAGAACGAGGCTTAGGTCAAGTAAACCCTTAAAACTAGCACTGGCCGTAGTAATTATTGTTAAAAAGCACAGAAATAATTCTTGTCAATACAAATACGATTATTACTATATAAAGTCTGGAAAATATTTGTTTTTGGATAAATTTGGGCAGCTAAAAAAATTGTTCAACAGATTTCAAATTTTGTATACTGTTTTTCAATAGTACGTATCAACTTTTTGTCTCTAGCCATATATCAATTTCTAAAAAAGTGGTTTACCCCCCCTCAAAACGGTCGGCCTTATTGCACAAACCATGGGTAGGAGTGTATTAAAGGATATGGAAAATGATTGTTGATGCTCAGGGAAGCGGTGACGATGGGTAATGATCCACTTTTTGGACCAGGGGTTCACTTGCAACTTGCACAATCCGTGGGACAGGGTTTATCCTATGATATTTGAAAGGGTCCTGGGACTGATTCCCCTTGTGAACAAGCGGTTCACTTGTGTAACCTGTTGTCCGGGTGGTATTACAATATGGGGTCCTTGGTATTCAGGATAGTGGTGGCAATAGGTTTTGATATCCCTTGTGGACAAGCAGTTCACTAGCGTAACCTGTGGGCCGATTTGTATCATAATATATAAGAAGGGTTGCTTTATACTCAAGAAAATGGTGGCGATAGGTTTTGATCCCTTCAGGGACTAGCTGTTTACCAGTACAATCTGTTGGCTGAGGTATATTTTGCAAAATAGAATTTATTCTGTCGTGATATTTTCTTATCATACAATAGTTTGATTATGTGAATAAATATAAATTTGAATGACAGTAAACTAGAGAATGAAATTGTATCTTAATAATCAAATTGCTTAACAATGAATTGTTTAACAATCAATTTCACCTGACATTGTAAATGAAGTTAAATTGACCCTTGACCACTCCTTTGGAAATTTTATAGATTGCCAGGGCATTTTGCACATTGCCCCCTCTAACGAGCATTTCCCCCATTGCCCAAAACATAAATACAGGTGATTAAAAATTGTATCAAATAAATTTGTAGTATTTTGTTCCTCTGTTACAAATATTGCACACCTTTTTTTTATGGGATATAAGATGTGCTCAATTGTTTGTAGTTTCCTTGTTTTATCAAACATAAAACAAGATATTATTCCTCTTTTTGTTGTGCAACTATCACTTCAACTAAGTTAAATTTTGATATACATATTTGATGATAAAAAATATAAAATGTACTCGTTTGTACTCATAATATTATATTTGGAACGAAGCAAATAGCCTAAAAATGGGCAAATCCAATCCTAAAAAATCGCTTGTACAAAGTCAAAAATGACCTGAGATGCTTCAAAATTTACTTAAGTCATTTTTTTATTGTTTTAGCAGAAAAAATCTTTGTGCAAGGGGAGAAAAATGGGCATTCTAGCGAGTATTAAGTATACAAAGTTAGTATATCACAAAACTACTATAAAATAAGGTGCTTAAATGATCTCCTTCAAAAATAACGATCAAAGATTAGGGAATCATTGAAATGTAGTATGTGTGGTTCTAAAAAGTTTATTATAATGAATTTAACAAGGAAAAACGTGAATACATATTGACAAGTCATAAGAGAAAAATGGATGTCTTGTGAGAATATACTGAAAAGTTAAATAATGTACATTCGATTATCCTATTTCCTTCTAAATATTTTTTTCCCCTGAACAAAGACACTTTCTGCTTAGGGGAATCAATATATATTATGGGTACCTATACAATTATAGACAGCGCTAATTTCCTACCACAAAATCTCTCAAATCAATATAATACAAGTATGTTAGTTTCAAGTTTCCACCCGGTATAAACTTGACATGTATATTTAAGAAAAAGAGAGAGAAAATATGTTCAAAAAAATGTATTAAAAGAAAGGTTAAAAAAATTAACAGTAATGCAATTATTTCTTTTTATGCACTTTGAAGGAAGAGTTCAAGTGCATACGGTTCCTCCAATTCTTAAAGATTAACTAAGTATATATGTAATCAGTCATTAAACGTAAAACTTCATTACTTAGTCTTTGTATTTTTCAAAAAAAAACAAAAAAAAAACCTGCATTGTATATATTATATAAATCACAATGTAATTACTATTGAATCACTCAACTCCTTCTTAAAAACAGGAAAAAAAAATCAGAGGACAGTTATTCAATTCCGTCATTATTATTAGCTGTTGGTAATATTATTTGAATTATTTTAGAAAGTATATAGATATTGATAGTATCGAAGGTTAACAAGATGTCGACCCCCCCGTTATTTTATAATAGAAAGCTAGATAGAGTGTAACGTCCCTATAAG
Source organism: Lepeophtheirus salmonis (assembly GCF_016086655.4). Taxonomy (NCBI): domain Eukaryota; kingdom Metazoa; phylum Arthropoda; class Copepoda; order Siphonostomatoida; family Caligidae; genus Lepeophtheirus; species Lepeophtheirus salmonis. The sequence goes on from NC_052139.2 coordinate 13,492,071, forward strand.
CAGGGACCACAAATTTCTAGATTAATATATACGGACTTTTAACTCCATCTTAGAAGGAATAGAAGTTGTGAGATGCATTCAATTGCATAGATTCCGTCAATATTAATTCCTCAATTCTTCCATGGAATACGGTCAGATTTCCAATTGTCCGAGGAGCAAGGCAAGGAAATTTTTATTATCACTATAATTGGTATTTCCAAAGTGGGGGTGGCAGTAAATAACGGAAAGGTAAATATGTATCATACATTTTTTTATAAATATCTTCTGTATCATTTTAAAAAGTATTTCCCAGAAGATAGTGCTCCACAAAAAAAATAACTTTTACTGCTACAGGTAATCATCTGTCGTCTGACATGGAAGACACGCTTATGGAACTTTCACATGACCTAATACTAAAACAGATTTTGATTTTAAAACGAATTCCAGATTTCTGTGATAAATCTGTAACTACTGCTGGCTAAGCAGATTTGACTCAACTTATTTATGTGAGAAGACCTTTCCCGTATTAATTTGAAATCAAAAATAAATACAGATCATAGCTTAACGTGGAGGATGATCTTCAGGTTGACGTGTCTGAAATTAGGCCTCGAATAGACCTTCTTACTCAATGCACAGAGGACATCCGTCACATTCATACCTTGATTCGTTTGTAAACCTATTTTCATATCCACAGCATGAAATGTTATCTGTTTGTGAGTATCAGCTTTTTTTCTAAATATGTAAAATATTTTTTTTTTACTTTTAATCAATACATGTAGTTAAATAACTAATATTATTTGCCTATAGGTTGAACTTTATAGGGTTGATATGTCCTTCAAGTCATCTTTTTGCATAAAAAGCAGTCCAAATTTTATCTCCCTAAATGAGATGTTTATGGGTCGCAGATTGTCTAGCCAAATATTTGAAGGTCAAACTCAAAAAGATTTGGAAACCACTAGTCTATGGGACAATATTCACTTAGAAGTGATAATAAACAGATTAAAATTAGGAAATACAAAACCCAAAGGAATATTATATGCAGATGATATCACAGCTTTTACCATTATATCCACAGGAACACTCATTCAATCCATTGAAGCCACTATTGACATTATTCTAAACTTTATAAAGATACAATTAACATCTCAAAAACTCAGAAATGAACAAACAGAAGAAATTAATTAAATACCAAATTCGATAATTTTAGATATGTAAGCACAGCCTCATAACTGGGACTGGAAGCTTCCACTTGTACATATGATATCTTGAAAATAAATACAGACAAATTTTATACATATTCGAATGGAATGTTATATTTTTATAAAACTACACCACTTACTAGTTTTGGAAAGTTAAAGGCCTGGGACGTAAATACAGGGTTGATTTTATCTAGTGATACACATTTTCAATTTTTCAAGAGTAAAATTTAAACAAGAGGTTTTGTGAGGAAATTTAACTGACAAAATCATCTGAAATGGTGCTCGACATATTCAATATATCGAGCCCTCAGCTCTAATAGTTTTATCCACCTTCGACTGCTCTACTTCCCCTTTTCTCGTTTGGGGGGAACGTTAATTAATTAATAATAAGTGGACTATAATATTTTCTATCAGAGAAGTATATTCTATTGTTATACACGGTAGTCTCAATACCCACTGATAAATACTCGCTAATGCAATAGGAGTGAAGAGAATACCTTTCAATGTTACTCCAATCACAATCCAGTGTTGTCTTACATATATATATACAAATAAACTCTACCCTACAAAACACTCACTCGTTTATGAGTGAACATACACCCGGATGAGCAACTTTTTAGTTATCATCAGCAGGTAATATTAATGCCAATTTATTTGAGGGTCTGTGATAAACTTTACCATTAGAATTTCTAACTTCACAACTTCAATCCATCAGAACCAGGAAAGATAAACTAATCCTAGAGGCTAGTCTTTTTGTTGATCATCCCATTTACAACGTCACCCTCCATTAAATTTCTTACTTTGATCTTCCATTTAGATCTTAATTGTAAATTCAATACATATTCCTTCATCCAGCGATTTCTAAAATGTTTTAGCAAAATAGTTAATTTTTTCCAGAGTGATAATGGTGACAAATTATTTTCAATTAGCTGATCTGGCAGGTCAGAGATGTTAAATCCTGTTATCAGCATCGAGGGTGTAAGAGCAATATCTGATAGTACTGAAATAGGTCTACTATTTATCACAGATTCGACTTCGATTAAAGCAGTGGACAACTGCTCTGCAGAAAAACGAGCCAAACGAAATTGTCGATTAAGGATGATCTTTGTGATTTTGATGAGACTTTCCCAACTTCCACCTTGGTTAGGAGGTGTAGGTGGGATGAATTTCAAGTATATTCCAAACTTAGATGATTGTTACACTATTTCATCTCTTTTTGACTCATAAATTTTGATATCGCCCTAGATGCGCCTACAAAATTCTTACCATGCTCGCTCCATATGACACTCGGTATGCCTCGCCTGCATACAAACCTTCTGAGAGCGATAAAAAACTCCGGAGTACTCAAAGAATTAACCATTTCTAAATGAACAGCCCGAGTAGCCATATCGGAAAAAAAACATATATATGCCTTTCTAGGAACCCTAGTTTTTCTTGTGGGATAAACTAATGTAGGACCCCCGTAGTCTACGGAAGTTTGAACAAATGGTCTTGCAAATTCAGCTCTGGCTTTTGGTAAATTACCCATCATTTGTGCTTGAGGTCTTGGCGAATATATTTTACATCTAATACAATTTCTGAAACACGAAGAAACCAATCTTTTACATCCTATGATCCAATAATGTTGACCTATGGGGGCATTTACTATACTTGGACCCGCATGAAGCTATCGATTCTGTTCGTTTTCAATAAGTAATTTTGATATTTTCGATTCTTTTGGGAGAAGAATTCGGTGCCTTACTTCCCTGCATAAACAATCCATATTTCTAAGACGGCCTCCAACACGAATTAATTGATCGATTGAATAAATGGATCCTAATTAATTAATTTGTCATTTGATGATAGCAATTCCTGAGTTTTTAATTTTTGAAATAATTTTCCCCAATATTTAACTTGTTCATGACGGAACAATAAAAATGTTCCTTTTCTAAGTTCATCTATACTTAGAACTCCAACTTTACATTTTTTACTTGATATTAGATAAGACTGGAATCGAATCATCCAAGCCACTGATCTATATACCTTTGTCCAAGATGAAAAATAATATATAAGTCGGTATATTCCTCTATAATCATCTTCAATAATAGTAATGGGGAGTCATTCTTTTCTTCCGATTTCACTTTTTTCATGAAGTTGCCTTTTGTTGGATTACTTTTAGGTCAATGTTCTTTTGGTAAATACAACCATTTTGGCCCACTTTTCCATAAATTTGAAAGAATAAAATCAGATGCCGACATCCCTCTGATAGCCATATTTGCTGGATTATCAACTCCAGAGACGTGGTTCCAACTTAATGTCGGAATTCTTTCCTGAATCATTTTTTTCCTTGTCTCTGTTGTTATCATTGTACTCTGTTGGCTACATACGTCTTCCATCTGGCTGGCTGAGACTGTAGCCAGTGCCAGACAATAGTAGAGTCAGTCCAAGAATGAACTTTATCTACCTTATTTAGAATTAATGGTAAAAAGTGATAATTAATTTTTGCAGACAAAACTGCCGCTTCGAGTTCGAGCCTAGGAATAGTAATTTCCTTGACTGGCCTTAGTCTAGTACGACTAACCATAAAGTACACATGAACTTAATTGAATCTCCATTCACGCCACACATTTGACTCTAAAATATGCAATAGCACCATATCTTGAATTATTGCTTTATTTGACCCTTTAGGTCATCACAGAATATGCAAATATAAAGAGAAAGGGTAAGTTTAGTGTTTTTATCTATGTGATCAACAACCAACTAGCTCCTTAATATTATTTGCCCTGGTTAAAACGTCATTCTTCTAAAATGATCTTGGAAGCATAAATTCTTTTTTGTGTTTTTGTTTTTGTGCAAAATTGCATTCCACTTTTCAAACATTTTTTTATAATTTTCTCTAAAAAAACACCTTAGTAAATCGATCTCCTTTGCTAATTGATACCTGGCTAAACATTCATTCAATGAAAGCTCCGAATTTTTTGATCCATCAAAAAATTTCGTCGAAGATGACTTTTATTACAGCATGACAGTTTTTACTTCTTCATACCCAAGATCAATTCCCTTTTTCCATTAGATCTTGAATTATTTTTTCTAAACCTAGACTCAAAAATAATACTGGGCTGTAAAATTAAGCCTACATTTTCTTTAAGAGGTCAAAATATTTGGCCGATTCTAACTCATTTCTCAAAATAGCTTCAGCTCATTTTTTGGGTTAAATCTTTTGACTTGACTCCAATTTTCCCAAAAAAACTTAATTATATCCTTCTGCACTTGTCCAAAACTGTGAGTTCGTGCCAATAATATTTATTAATTCCACCAGTTTGTTATCTACACCACTTATAGATAAATAAAGTTCTTGACCCTTCAGCCCCGATCAAGAGCCTTGATGACACTGGATGAAATTATAGATAAATAAAGTTCTATTACTTAAGGCCTTGTTTCTCGAATTTAAGCCTACATTTTCTTTAAGAGGTAAGGAGCTTCTATTCTTCCGATCATTTTTGTCAATGGTTAGTCAATCTTTTGACTTGACTCCACATTCTTCCATTTCCCAAAAACGGAGACACAAATAGTCTTTTACATTTATTACATAGAAAATTGCCTCCAATTACCCAGCCAAGCCTTGTATTTCTCCCATATGGTTTGTTATAACCTCCAAATCTTCTAAGGCTATTTAACAAAAATTAAGCCTTCACCAAATATAACACGAACCCCAACTTTAGACCCTATATGTAATGCAATAGTTCGAGCTGTCATTAACATAGCTGACACTTTCTCATCAGAACAGGGTCCAACATTTTGATTATTTTCTAAAGGAATAAACTGCCTCGACTTTAAATTCAACCCTTTGCCTTTTATCACTTCACTATGTAACAAATAATGATGCCTCCCATTGCACCTTGAACACCTTCTATGTGATTGACATTGACTATGTGAATGTCCCAAACTAAGACAATTGAAATAAGCACCTTCTTCATATGCTTGCCGCTTGCGTTCATCCATTGACTTTTCTTTAAAAGCCTGACACGTACCTAACCTATGTGAATTACTTGGACAGTGTTGACAAACAGTAACCTGTGACACTACTCTTGACCTAAAATACTTGGAATCAACATCCATTTTTGTATCTTTATGTTCAGCGACCCTCACCGAGATCATTACTTGACGTAAATATTCTTCAATAGTAACCTCCTTTTCAGAGTAATTTTTCAACAAAATTCTCCCATTTGTCTCTTAAAGACCCAGAGATTTTATTTTCCAAAATTTGCAGAATGAATTTTCTTGTATCTTTATTATCAATACAAACATCATTGCCCTTTAGAGATCTTTGTATAAGCAAGATGTCGTCATAAAATTTGTGTAGATCTTTAGAGCTATCCTTGCCACTTGCGATGTTAATAAGTTGATGCATAAGTTTTGAAATCACAACACAATCCCTACCATAAGAATCTGTGAGTACTTTCAAAGCTTCATCATAATTGTCATTGCAGATAGAAAGACTTGAAATTCGTAACAAAGCTGAGCCCTTTAATGCTGAACGGAGATATGTGAATTTTGAAACAGAAGAAATGTCTTGATTACCAATTATACTTTGAAATGTCTCTAACTAGCTTGAAAATTCTTCCACCTTACCATCAAATAAGGGAAGAGTCAACTTTGGCAAGGGAAGCAACCTGTTATCAGAACCACAATTCTCTAATTTAGGCGCACAACCAACAGTGCCAACCTTAATTTTAAGTTCCATAATCTCTTTCAGCCTACTCATCTCATCATTTTCTTCCTTCTTCTTTTCCTCAGCTTCTTCACTTAAGTTCTTTCTTTTAAATGATCTAAGCCTCCTACTCAATTTTGAAAACTCATTTTCAACCTTATTCTCTTCAGATATTTCGGAAGACAATTGGTCAAAATAATTAATTACCCTTTGATATTTTGTCTGTAATGAGGACTCCGATTCTTGAAGGTCCTGAAAATCTAGATTACCTGACTCTAGGCTCACCTCTATGTTGGATTTAATAGTTAAAAAACTATCCCTAATTTTATGATATATTACCTCAGACCCTTTAAGCCTTTTTATACATTAAATTAACTTTAAACAGAACACTAATATATATATAAATGTACGACAAACACCAAATAATGACCGGAAAAAACAAGTTAAAGGTCTTAAAAGCAACTATTAAACTTAAATTTTACAAGACTAATATATAATGTAATTGAAATTGAAATATAACGAATTATAAATTAAATATGAAAGGTTGCGTTGACGACTTGATTGTTCCGTACAGTTTCAAGGTATTTAATATCCAGCGATTACCGTTACTAGGATCGATGTCCACATTCACTTTGAAGATATCCGGCTCGAAGGACCAAATGTTAGAGCACCTTCGACTGCTCTACCTGCTCTACCTCCTCTTTTCTCGTTACGGCGGAACGTTGATTAATTAATAATAAGTGCATTGTAATATTTTTTATCAGAGAACTATATTCTATTGCTATACACGGGAGTCTCAATAAACACTGATAAATACTCGCTAATGCAATAGGAGTGAAGAGAATACCTTTCAATGTTTCTCCAATCACAATCCAGTAGTGTCTTACATATATATATATATATACAAATAAA